>NW_025111024.1:0-279898 GCF_015476425.1 Leptopilina heterotoma
AACACAAAAACCTGAGGTGCGGCTCCAAGGTATCTGTAAAACAATTTCCCAAATTCCCCAAGCCAAAAAAAAAAAAAAAAAAAAAAAAAAAAAAAAAAAAAAAAAAAAAACAAAAAAAAAAAAAAAAAAAAAAAACAAACGGATATATAAAAAAAAAGAAAAAATAAAACGCGTATAAAAATTGAAAAACATAAAACTGTACAAAGATGAAATAAAAAAAAAAACACAAACAATTAAAACAATGTATAAGGACAATAAATCACAAAATAAATTAATAAAAAACAAACGAAATAAATTAAAAGCTGTTTAAATTACGCTTTTGGGCGGCCGTCGAGATCCTTCCTCGACATAACCGAGATATGAAGTTCTCGACTGCCGCCAATTCTCCTCTGACTGGGTCATCAGCGATACATGTTCTCCGGTGTAACTTGAATGTTACACTTCGAACATGGCCGCCTCTCCAAGTCCCATTTCTTGCATGAGAAGAGGGTGTGCTCCGCGTTGTCCTCAGGGAACTGGCAATATGCACACACCTCGTTCTCGCGTAATTTAAAGCGACACAGGTACGAGTTAAAAACACCCGTGACCTGTGAACGCCTGAGTCAAGTAATAGGAACCTGACGGTTTTCCTATTTATCCAGGTGGCGAGTGCCGGGATAAGGCGATAAGTCCATCGACCTTTTTCCTCACCATCCCATCTTTCTTGCCATTTTCTATGAGCCTGTGCCTCGCTTCTTTGCGGATTAGGCCCTTGCTTGGTCTAATTCCTCATTCAAGGAACTGCTTTCTTTAGAAAAGAGAAACATTTCTTCCCTTTCCCTCGCCAAAGATCTGCTGGCGGGACACTTGCAAGGACCTGCACAGCACTCGTAGATACCGTATTATATGCAGAGATGATCGCGTTGTTATCGATCTCTGCGCAGACAGTATCTTTTCAAGATGGCACACATCTTTTACCTCAGGGATGGGGCCCACGCTGGTGCTGCATAGAGCATTTTAGCGTGGGCGACACTCGCCACCAGTTTCTTTTTGTTCACGGGGTCCGCCAACATTTGGCATTAGCCGTGAAGATTAGCCGCACATCGATCGCCTTATTTGACGCCGTAGCCATGTGGTGGTGGAAGTTTACCTTCCATCTAACTCCACACCAAGATATTTAATTTGCTTACTCCACTTGACCTCAAATCCGTCTATCACGATTCGTGGGAGCTCATAACCACGTCTGTCTGTGACCAGCAGTGCCTCGGTCTTTTCCAGGGCCATTTCAAGACCTCTGGTATCCAGCCAGCTTTTAGCTAGTCGCAGACATTCGTTCACCAATGTCCCAAGAGCCTCCTCACTTTCGGCAGTGCACACGAATAATGCGTCGTCCGCAAAGCCGATGATCACCGCACCTTCGGGCAGATCCATTCGCAGAAAATCATCGTAAGATACATTCCATACAAATGGACCCCCTTGAGCCTTGAGGAGCCCCACGCTGCATTCTCTCCTTGAGAGTGCAGGTGTCTCCCTCAATATAACCCACCTGTCGCTAAGATAATTATCCATTATCCGCAACAAGTAGGGCGGCATGTTTTTTCTTTTCCATCGACTCGATGAGATCTTCCATCTTGCGGAATTAAACGCGTTACGTATGTCAATTGCTACCAACGCGCAGAAAGCTCTTCTTTTTTCCCAGGTCCCAATTGTTTTTTCCTGCTTTGGCTATGTCCACAACTGCCTGGATGGCATCAACTGTGGACTTGCCTTTACGGAAACCAAATTGGTGATCGGACAGACGATTCTCTTCGGTCAGTAGCCTTGCATTCTCTGCAGAACCATATCCTCTAGAAGTTTACCCATCGTATCTAGCAGGCAATATAGGCCTGTACGAATGAAACCTTATCTAGAGGTTTTTCACCTTTCCTTAGGAGGACTAACCTCTGTCGCTTCCAGTCGCGGAAGAACTCTCCTCTCTCAAGGCAAAGATTGAAGCATCGAAGCAGAATCTGGGGTAAAGTGTCGATTACCAACTTTAGGATCTCGTTACTTATCCATCGATTCCAGGCGCCTTGCCTGTTTTTAATCTTTTGCCTGCTTTTTTCAGTTCACTAAGTGTGAAGAGTTCTTCCTCTTCGACTTTGCAAAAACTCCAGTCCCTTCTAAGGTATGGCTCCGCAGGAGGAAACAAAGAACTTATTATCTTTCTGACCCAATCGGGATTGTCCAGGCCGGGGGTCTTTTGCCTCGTCACTAATTTCTTAGTTACGATTTTAAAAGCCAGACCCCATGGGTCCTTATCGACTTCCTCGATTAGGTCCTTCCAGCTACGGCGTCGCGACTTGCGGATCTCTTTCTTGAGGTCCTTTTTCGCCTCCTTGAAAGCCTCTTTCAGCAAGGGATCTCCCTTAGATCGGGTATATGGTCCTTCTTGCTTTGAGGCATTCCTTTCTCAAGGAAGCTAGCTCCTCTGACCACCAGTGCAAGGATTTTCTTACTGGAGTGGCGCCTTTGCGTGGCATTGACGCATTGCAAGCGGTGACTATCATGTTCCTCACCGCTCGCACCTCCCCATCCCGACTGCTCGGCCTCTTCACCCAGCCCAAGTCCTCAATTAAAAGGGCTTCTCTTAGGGACCGGCCGAACTTTTCCTTGTCGAGTCTCTTCATATTCCACGAGGAGGTTTTGCGACTAGGGCATCCTGTCTTTTTCCTCCTCGTGTGTCTCCCATAGAGACTGAGAACTCAATGTACTGGTGGTCACTTGCGGTATATTCCTCTGAGACCCGCCCAGTCGGTTATGCGGCTAAATAGTTTAGACGATGCGATTGTTAGATCTATAATTGATCCGATCGCACCTCGTCTAAAGTCCATGTATTGCCTCGGTTTACTGCCAATAAGTCGTTTCTGGAGATCATTTCTCCAATACGAATTCCTCTCTTGTCGAGTCTCGTCTCACCCCACTCTGGCGACTTTGCGTTAAAATCACCAGTGATGATGACATCCAGCCTGGATTCTGTGAGGCTCGATTCTAGGTCTTCGATATTGGCTTCGAAGTTTGTCAGTGGGTCGTTGGGTGAGAAGTAGCAGCTATACATACGTATATTAGCCACCTCTATCCACACGAACCCACTGCTCGTCTCCAGAAACTGTCAACCCGCAATTCTGGGTTGCACAGCTTTATGGCGGCTCTCTTCGCCTTATCCTGATACCAAGGGGCGAGATCGCTTCCTTGATACTGCTCACTGCAGAACAGGATATCGACCTCATTTTCCCTTGCTGTTTGCATTAGGAGCAACTGTGCATCCTTACTTGTACGCAAGTTGACCTGCAAAAATTTTAAGGATTTGCCCTTTAATCTTTTGCAGTTCTTCTCTGTAAACCGGGCAGGCTCTCTTTCCGGAATCGTGATCCGTCTCTGGCTTTCCCAGGTCCAAGCATGTAAGGCACTTCGGCTTAACTTTACAGCTCTTCGCGAGGTGTCCCTCTCCGCCGCATCTCGACAGTTTTTTGCTTCTGTCGGGGCCTTTGCAGGTTCGGGTTGAGTGTCCGTATGCTAGGCACTTTTGGCACCTAGCTACTTCAACATGCTCGCGAATTGGAGCATTTATCCAGCCGATTTTATTTTACCAAGCTTTAGCAGAGTGTTACTTTCTGCCTCTGTCAGACGTACCAGAGCAACCTTAGTTCCTCTGTATCGCGGCAAAAGTCGACACTCCATCTTCAGGTCGGGTTTACCCAGCTTTTCTCTTAGTGCTGCAGTTACCTCATCCTCGGAGGTGGCTTCGTCCAAATCCTTAATCTCTAGAGACCTTTTATTCACTAGAGGTGTGACCTCAGCTTTACCATGCAGGGCCGAAGACAGTGCATCTGCAAATTTTAAGGTCTCTCCGCCCTTTTTCACTATCACGAGAACCTCCTGTTTAAAGGTTCTCCTGATTTTCCGGATCACGGTACCCGTATCTTCTGGGTTTACCTTTGCTTTTAGCAGCGGCAAGATACCCTCATAAAGCTTTGGGTCGCTTGCCGTAATTTTAACAGCTTCCGTGCTCCTCAGCTTCAAAGGGGGCTTCGGAAGCTCTTTTTTTTCACCTGAGGGTTTCTCTTTTGGAGTCCGTTTCTTTTTGCTTTTAACAACTTTGAAGCCGTCCCCATTGTCCGCTCCGTCCTTTAAAACGGTCTCAGCATACGAACTGCCAGGACTATTTAAGGGCGCCTCTTTCGTTCCATCTAGCGACTCAGAACCAAGCTGTGGAGCATCCTTTCGCTTAATTCTTTTCCCGCTTTGAGTCGCCCGTTGCGGACTCGCATCTGGGCTTGCAGCTTCCCTGGGGCGCTTATTAACGCCCTTTGCCTTATTAGGGCGTGCAGTTACGCCGTCCAGAGCTGTAGTCGTGCTCTCCGTCTGATCTCGAGCTCCCACAGTTGGATGTTGCGGCGCCTGGTCTTTGAACGGCTCGGGGATAAAACGTAATTCTTACAAATTGTTAAGAACGAACTCTCCAAAACCGCCACGCCATCCTGGATGTCACGACTGACGTTCTTTTGGCGCTTGAATGCCTGGTACACGCTCTTAAAAATCCCGGGAATAGCCAGAAACTGATTTGCGACATTTGATTCGTAGCATGTCAGCTGGCTATCTATTTGGCTCCCTCCAAAATCCTTGGAGCCATCTGCACCGACTATCGGGGCTTGCACCCGATCAGAATCGGTGGTGGGATTACCCTCTTTCGAGGTACCCACTTGGAGTATTTCGTTTAAAATTTTGTCCATTTCATTTGTGTTTTTTTTTTAATTCTTTGTCCCGTGTCGAGGGACAATCGGGCCTTAACAGGGTACTACCATCTGGCCAAGATGGGCCCTGAACCGCCTCCGTTAGTTACATAGACGTTATAGCATTGCCGGAGCATTGATGCGACGTCTATGATATCCAAGGGCACGTGAACATGTGTGTTCGGACGTAGAGGTCGATGTGTCTCTCCAAGATAGCAGGAAGTTTCCGCAAAGGGAGTGCATCCTGGTATCTCTTCACAGAGTTTACCCTCATTATTATTATTATTATTATTATTATTATTATTATTATTATTATTATTATTATTATTATTATTATATTATTATTATTATTTTTTTTTTTTTTTTTTTTTTTGCTTAGGGAATTTTGGGAAATCTGTTTACAGATACCTTGGATTCCGCACTCCAAGGTTATGTGGGGTTGGTAAAATAAAAAAAAGGGAATTTAAAAAAAAGGATAAATAAATAAATGTTATAATAAATTTAATAAACTGGCGACCTACTACCAGCCCGACCCACTAAAACCCGTAACCCTTCTTTTGGAGCCCTTTACCCTCCCTCGGAACTGTCGTAAGACTTTAGCCTTCGAGGGAGGCGCTCCAACTCTATCGCTGCTGCGACTTTGTTCTGTGTCTGCGGTTCTCCTGCGTCAATAGTTAAAAAATTTAAAACTATTTCAATATAAAAGCGGAATTAACAGCACAACAACAATAAAAAACAAAAATTTTAAGAAGTTTAAAAAGTCAAAAGATAAAATTATAAACGGATATATAAAAAAAATAAAAATAAAACGCGTATAAAATATTGAAAACATAAAATTGTACAAAGATGAATAAAAAAAACAAAACAAATTAAAAAAAATGTATAGGGACAAATAAATCACAAAATAAATTAATAAAAAACAAACAAACAAATTAAAAGCTGTTTAAATTACGCTTTTTGGCGGCCGTCGAGATCCTTCCTCGACATAACCGAGATTATGAAGTTCTCGACTTGCCGCCAATTCTCTTCCGACTGGGTCATCAGCGATACCATATTCTCCGGTGTAACTTGACTGTTTACACCTTCGAACATGGCCCGCCTCTCCAAGTCCCATTTTTTGCATGAGAAGAGGGTGTGCTCCGCGTTGTCCTCAGGGAACTGGCAATATGCACACACCTCGTTCTCGCGTAATTTAAAGCGACACAGGTACGAGTTAAAACACCCGTGACCTGTGAGCGCCTGAGTCAAATAATAGGAAACCTGACCGTGTTTCCTATTTATCCAGGTGGCGAGTGCCGGGATAAGGCGATAGGTCCATCGACCCTTTCCCTCACCATCCCATCTTTCCTGCCATCTTTCTATGAGCCTGTGCCTCGCTTCTTTGCGGATCAGGCCCTTGCTTGGTCTTAATTCCTCATCCCAGGAACTGCTTTCTTTAGAAAAGAGAAACATTTCTTCCCTTTCCCTCGCCAAGAGATCTGCTGGCGGGACACTTGCAAGGACCTGCACAGCACTCGTAGATACCGTCTTATATGCAGAGATGATACGCGTTGTTATCGATCTCTGCGCCGACAGTATCTTTTCACAGATGGTAACACATCTTTTACTCCTCAGGGATGGGGCCCACGCTGGTGCTGCATAGAGCATTTTAGCGTGGGCGACACTCGCCACCAGTCTTCTTTTTTGTTCACGGGGTCCGCCAACATTTGGCATTAACCGTGAAAGATTAGCCGCACACTCGATCGCCTTATTCGACGCCGTAGCCATGTGGTGGTGGAAGTTTAACCTTCCATCCAACTCCACACCAAGGTATTTAATTTGTTTACTCCACTTGACCTCGAATCCGTCTATCACGATTCGTGGGAGCTCATAACCACGTCTGTCTGTGACTAGCAGTGCCTCGGTCTTTTCCAGGGCCATTTCAAGACCTCTGGTATCCAGCCAGCTTTTTGCTAGTCGCAGACATTCGTTCACCAATGTCCCAAGAGCCTCCTCACTCTCGGCAGTGCACACGAACAACGCGTCGTCCGCAAAGCCGATGATCATCGCACCTTCGGGCAGATCCATTCGCAGAAAATCATCGTAAGATACATTCCATACAAATGGACCCACCCTCGAGCCTTGAGGAGCCCCACGCTGCATCTCTTCCCTGAGAGTGCAGGTGTCTCCCTCATATATAACCCACCTGTCGCTAAGATAATTATCCATTATCCGCAACAAGTAGGGCGGCATGTTTTTCTTTTCCATCGACTCGATGAGATCTTTCCATCTTGCGGAATTAAACGCGTTGCGTATGTCAATTGCTACCAACGCGCAGAAGCTCTTCTTTTTCCCAGGTCCCAATTTGTTTTTTCCTGCTTTGGCTATGTCCACAACTGCCTGGATGGCATCAACTGTGGACTTGCCTTTACGGAAACCAAATTGGTAATCGGATAGACGATTCTCTTCGGTCAAGTGGCCCTGCATTCTCTGGAGAACCATATCCTCTAGAAGTTTACCCATCGTATCTAGCAGGCATATAGGCCTGTACGATGAAACCTTATCTAGAGGTTTTTCACCTTTCCTTAGGAGGACTAACCTCTGTCGCTTCCAGTCGCGGAAGAACTCTCCTCTCTCAAGGCAAAGATTGAAGCATCGAAGCAGAATCTGGGGTGAAGTGTCGATTACCAACTTTAGGATCTCGTTACTTATCCCATCGATTCCAGGCGCCTTGCCTGTTTTTAATCTTTTGCCTGCTTTTTTACAGTTCACTAAGTGTGAAGAGTTCTTCCTCTTCGACTTTGCAAAAACTCCAGTCCCTTCTAAGGTATGGTTCTGCAGGAGGAAACAAAGAACTTATTATCTTTCTGACCCAATCGGGATTGTCCAGGCCGGGGGTCTTTTGCCTCGTCACTAATTTCTTAGTTACGATTTTAAAAGCCAGACCCCATGGGTCCTTATCGACCTCCTCGATTAGGTCCTTCCAGCTACGGCGTCGCGACTTGCGGATCTCTTTCTTGAGGTCCTTTTTCGCCTCCTTGAAAGCCTCTTTCAGCAAGGGATCTCCTTAGAACGGGTATATGTCCTTCTTGCTTTGAGGCATTCCTTTCTCAAGGAGGACAGTTTTTCTGACCACCAGTGCAAGGATTTTTTCCTTGGAAAGGCGCCTTTGCGACGTGGCATCGACGCATTGCAAGCGGTGACGATTATATTTCGCACCGCTCGCACCTCTCCATTTAGACTTTTCGGCCTCCTCACCCAACCAGAATCCTCAATTAAGATAGATTCTTTTAGGGACCGGCTGAACTTCTCCTTGTCGAGTTTCTTAATGTTCCACGAGAAGGTTTTGCGACTAGGAGCTTCCTGTCTCTTTCCTCCTCGTGTGTCTCCCATTGAGACTGAGAACTCAATGTACTGGTGGTCACTTGCTGTATATTCCTCAGAGACCCGCCAGTCGCTTATGCGGCTAAATATATTAGACGATGCTATCGTTAGATCTATTATCGATCCGATCGCACCTCGTCTAAACGTCCATGTTTTTCCCCGGTTTACAACTAATAAATCGTTCTTGGAGATCATTTCTCCAATCAGAATTCCTCTCTTGTCGAGCCACGTCTCACCCCACTCTGGCGACTTTGCATTAAAATCGCCAGTGATGATGACATCCAGCTTGGATTCTATGAGGCTCGATTCTAGGTCTTCTATATTGGCTTCGAAGGTGGTCAGCGGGTCGTTGGGTGAGAAGTAGCAGCTATACATACGTATGTTAGCCACCTCTATCCACACAAACCCGCTGCTTGTCTCCAAGAACTTGTCAACCCGCAATTCTGGGTTGCACAGCTTGATGGCGGCTCTCTTCGCCTTATCCTGATACCAAGGTGCGAGGTCGCTTCCTTGATACTGCTCACTGCAGAACAGGATATCCACCTCATTTTCCCTAGCTGTTTGCATCAGGAGCACCTGTGCATCCTTACTTGTATGCAGGTTGACTTGAAGGAGCTTAAGGATTTGCCCTTTTAAGTTTCTCCAGTTCCTCCTTGTAAACCGGGCAGGAAATTCTTCCAGGGATATGGTTGACTTCCGTTTTTCCCAAATCTGTACACGTTATGCACTTTGGCTTGTCATTAGTACACTTTTTGGAGAAGTGTCCCGCTTCGCCGCATCTCCGACAGTTTTTTGTTCTGTCGGGGCCCTTGCAAATTCGGGTCACGTGTCCATAGGCTAGGCACTTTTGACATCTTGTCACTTCTAAGTGCGTTCGGATGGATGCATTTATCCAGCCAATACGCACTTTGCCCAGCTTAAGCAGACTCTCGCTGTCCGTTTCATTCAAGCGTACTAGTGCCACTTTCGTACCACCAAAACGTGTCAGAAGTCGGCAAGTCACCTCTAATTCGGGCTTTTGCAACTTCTGCTTTAAGACGGTTAAAACGTCCTCCTCTAAAGTTGTTTCGACAAGATCCCGAATTTCGAGGGTCTTTTTACTGACAAGAGCCGTAACCTCGGCCTTGTCCAGAAGAACGGAGGTAAGATTCTGAGCGAACTTTGAAGTTTCACCCCCCTTTTTCACAACAACAAGAACCTCTTTTTTAAGAGTTCTCCTAATTTTCACAATCTCTGTTCCAGTTTCCTCTGGCTTTACCGAAGTTGTTGCCAGTTTTATGAGATCATGGTAGGTCTCTGGATTCCGGGCCACAATTTTTATTGCCTCCGTTGTTCTAATTTTGGGGGGGCGCTTCTGAAGTCGCTCCCTCTCCTCCGCTTTCTTCAAGGCCTTTTTCTTACGGGCCTCCCGTTTCCTATTGGAGACAGTTTCAAAGTCTTTTTCGTTTTCAGGCTTATTTGCCACAGTTGCCTCCGAATAAGAAGCAACCCTGGCCGAAGCAGCCTTACTCACCTCCGTCTCCATAACAGTAGGGTTTGCCTTGGTCTCCTTGCTCTTAACCCTCTTACCCTTGGGAGTGGTCACAGAAGAATCAGTCTCCGGACCTTCAAACTCTCTAGGGCGCTTCCTTGGGTCGATGGTCTTGCTCTCGCTGGATGTGGCGTGCGACATCGATCTAGGAGTTTCAGGATTCGACCTTGGTTTGCTTGGGCTAATGAAGGGCTTAGGTATAAATCGCAGGTTTCTGCAAAGCACCTCGTGCACCTTCTCCATTGCCACCATTCCATCCTTAACATCCTTGCTAATGTTTTTTTGCTTTTTGCAAGCACGCCACATACTATCCAGTATTATTGGGATCAGATCGACCTGTTCTAAAACATTTTCTTCGAATCTGCTAAGTCCCACATCAGGGAACCACCCTGTTGGTTGCCCTTTAGTGAAAAGCCCCGCCACCACGGCAAGGTCTACCGAACATATCCATGATGTCAATCATGTCTGGCAGTGGATAAGCATCCACTTCTCCCAGCACATCAAAGACATCGATGATGTTCGGTAGTGGACAACCATCGGCGGGGATTATTATTATTATTATTATTATTATTATTATTATTATTATTATTATTATTATTATTATTATTATTATTATTATTATTATTATTATTATTATTATTATTATTATTATTATTATTATTATTATTATTATTATTATTATTATTATTATTATTATTATTATTATTATTATTATTATTATTATTATTTTTTTTTTTTATTCACGGGGGAGAAGAGGAAATGCATTTACGCATCCCCAGGAAGATCCCACTTACCTGGGGTATGTCGGACTCGTACAAAATGCAAGGAAAAAAAAGAAACCTCACATACCTGCTTTTAACGGCAGTCACCCTACCGACTAAAACCTCTTCTTGCTTCCCCTGGGTTTCGAACCTTCTATCCACCTACGGAACTACCTAGTGGCTTCAGACTTCGTAGATGAATGGTTCCATGTAGTCGCTGGCGCAACTCTCCCGTGCCGCTCTTGTTCTGGCCTTATTTTCTCCTTGTCCTTGACAAAGTCTTCTTTGCTTCCTCAAGGGCAGTTCTGAAGACCCTGCAACTCCCTGATCCGGCGACATGTTGGATGTTCTCCTTTTCGCCGAACTTCGCCTTGCATAAGAAGCAGCATGGGCTCTTCTTACAGTCTGCTGCCTTATGGCCGGCTTCTCCGCACTTAAAGCACGCAGCCGACCTATCTACTGCATTGCAGTCTCGACCTATATGACCATAGTCAAGACACCTATGGCACCTTTTGACCATCACTCTACTTCTGATCCTGCAGGACACGAATCCAATCTTTACGTGACCCACCTTCTCCAGCTTATCAGCATCTTCCTGGCTGGTGACCACAACAGCGAGTTTCACTCCTCGCTTATTTGGCCCAAGGACCGTCACCTTTCTGCTTCCAGCTGGAACTGTGGAAACTTTCTCCAGGGCATCCTCAACATCTTTCTTCTCAGTAAGGGCATCCATGTCGCGGATTTCCAGCGTAGTTCGCCGATCCGCCATCTGCACCTTACCCAAATCGCCGATCACCTTTGTCACCTCCTCGGTGAACAGCTTCTTGTTTGAAGACCCTCCAATTTTAATGAGAAGGTCTCCCTTTTTAGTGGGTAAAGCTCCCACAACCCTTGTCTGGCTGGCCTCCAGGTCAGCCTCCCTTCGAACCTTCGCCAGCACTTCAGCGAAAGTCTTTCCTTCGGCCACTTTAACGATCACTGTGGCTCTTCCCTTCTTGACCTGGTCTGGCTTTGGAACCGTTTTGTTCCCCTTGCCTCCAGTCTTTTTTGGTTTCTCCTCCTTTTTCCTTTTTGGATCCTTCGCAGGCTCAGGATCACTTCTCTTCCGCTTCTGAGCATCCAAGACGACGTTTCTCAACACGATTGCGTTACAGCGATCTCGTCTAGCTCTGCGATCTTGTCTAGCTTCTTCAGACCAGGTCAAGCCCTGGTAGAAACTCTCGTCCTTTTTCGCAGCTGCTGCGTGCTTCTCCTTTACGTCCCTTATGAGCGATGTTAAGCTTTTGAGTCCATCCTTGATTGTCCTATTGACATTCTTCTGGACTTCACAGGACTTCAGCATCTTGCTGACCTCCTCCTCCATTTCTAGAATGCTCGCTGCCTCTTCCTCCCGCAGCTTAACGCATTCATCTCGATCTTGGTTGCAGCTTGCAATGTCCTTTGCCGAGGCATTACTGAAGACAGAAATGCAGCTGGCTTGACTCGTCACGCTGCTCGTACTCCCTCGTCTCTCCGACCTGTCCACGATGATCTGTGGCACTACCAACGCGTTGTTGCCCTCCTGCATCCTTGGGCCACTGGCCACCGCCCTCACGCTCGAAAGCGCTTGACGATCGGAACCAGTGAGGGATTTAGCCGTAGCATTACCCCGCAGGTACTCTTCCTCGTTTTTACAATCGCTCATGATGGATGTTTCTTGTTTGCTGGTTTTGGTCCGCGTCGAGTATTTGATTTCCTCGATACCACCTATTTCTAGGAAGCTAACCTATCCGCCACCTGGCACGCGTCCGATAGAGGACCAGCAACCCCGCGCAAAAGAACAGGTTCTAATGCGCCCCGGGTAGAACAAAAGTTCCAATTAGAACAAAAGTTCCAACCGGGCACGGAATTATTATTATTATTATTATTATTATTATTATTATTATTATTATTATTATTATTATTATTATTATTATTATTATTTATTTATTTTTTTTTTTTTTGCTTAGGGAATTTTGGGAAATCTGTTTACAGATACCTTGGATTCCGCACTCCAAGGTTATGTGGGGTTGGTAAAATAAAAAAAAGGGAATTTAAAAAAAAGGATAAATAAATAAATGTTATAATAAATTTAATAAACTGGCGACCTACTACCAGCCCGACCCACTAAAACCCGTAACCCTTCTTTTGGAGCCCTTTACCCTCCCTCGGAACTGTCGTAAGACTTTAGCCTTCGAGGGAGGCGCTCCAACTCTATCGCTGCTGCGACTTTGTTCTGTGTCTGCGGTTCTCCTGCGTCAATAGTTAAAAAATTTAAAACTATTTCAATATAAAAGCGGAATTAACAGCACAACAACAATAAAAAACAAAAATTTTAAGAAGTTTAAAAAGTCAAAAGATAAAATTATAAACGGATATATAAAAAATAATAAAAATAAACGCGTATAAAATATTGAAAACATAAAATTGTACAAAGATGAATAAAAAAAACAAAACAAATTAAAAAAAATGTATAGGGACAAATAAATCACAAAATAAATTAATAAAAAACAAACAAACAAATTAAAAGCTGTTTAAATTACGCTTTTTGGCGGCCGTCGAGATCCTTCCTCGACATAACCGAGATTATGAAGTTCTCGACTTTCCGCCAATTATCTGCTGACTGGGTCATCAGCGATACCATGTTCTCCGGTGTAACTTGACTGTTTACACCTTCGAACATGGCCCGCCTCTCCAAGTCCCATTTCTTGCATGAGAAGAGGGTGTGCTCCGCGTTGTCCTCAGGGAACTGGCAATATGCACACACCTCGTCCTCGCGTAATTTAAAGCGACACAGGTACGAGTTAAAACACCCGTGACCTGTGATGATGCAATCGTAAGATCAATGATCGATCCAATTGCACCCCTCCTAAACGTCCATGTCCTTCCCCGGTTCACAATCGTTAAATTGCTCCTGGAGACCATTTCTCCGATCACTCTGCCTCTTTTATCGAGCCTTGACTCGCCCCACTCCGGCGACTTAGCATTAAAATCCCCGGTGACGAGTACATCCAGCTTGGATTCTCTAAGGCTCGACTCGAGTTCCTGAATGTCATCTTCGAAGTCCGTCAGTGCATCGTTTGGCGAGAAGTAGCAGCTGTACATACGTATGCCCGCAGCCTCTACCCAAACGAATCCACTGCTCGTCTCCAGATACCTTGCAACCCGCAGCTCAGGATTGCACACTTGAACAGCGGCCCTACCTGATTTATCCTGGTACCAGGGAGCGAGATCGTTTTTTCCTGTGTTGCTCGCTGCAGAACAGGATGTCGATCCCTTTTTCCTTGACCGTCTGCATCAGGAGGGCCTGCGCCGTCCTGCAGGTGTGCAGGTTGACCTGCAGAAACTTTAAGGGTTTGCCTTTTTATGCCTCTGCAGCAATTCCCTGTAAACCGGACAAGAGCTTTTCCCGGATATATGGACAATATCTGTCTTTCCTAAATCTGTGCATGTTAAACACTTAGGTTGTTCGACGGAACAGTTCTTTGCCATGTGACCCTCACCGCCGCATCTCCGACAGTTTTTAGTTCTGTCGGGGCCTTTGCATGATCGGGTCACGTGTCCATATGTAAGGCACTTTAGGCACCTCACAACTTCCAGATGCTCTCGGACTCGGACGTTTAACCATCCTATTCTTACCTTGCCGATCTTCAGCAGAGTCTGACTATCAGTCTCTGCCAGGCGGACCAACGCAACCTTTGTGCCACTAAAACGTGGCAGAAGTCTGCACACTATGTCCGTGTCAGGCTTCCCCAATTTCTCCCTCAAAACCGAAACCACATCCTCCTCGGTCGTAGTTTCATCGAGGCCGTTCAATTCCAGACACCTCTTGTTTACAAGAGCCGTAACCTCGGCCCTATCATGCGAGGCCGAGGCCAGAGCCCTCGCAAATTTTAAGGTGTCACCTCCCTTTTTCACGACCAGGAGAACATCTTTATTAAGTGCCCTCCTGATCCTGAGAACCTCTATATTTGACTCTTCAGGCTTCACAGTGCGTTTCATTTCAGTCACGATCTCAGCGATAGCCTTTGGGTTTTTCGCTGAGATCCTTACTGCCTCTGTATTTCTCGGCTTTGAAGGATACTTTTGGGGCTCCCTATCTTCTTTCTTTTTTAAGGCCTTCTTTTTGGCCTTTGCCTTTTTATCGATGACAGCGGCAAAGCCGTCGCCATCTACTTTGTCATCCTTTGAGACCACTGAAGCGTGAGTCTCTTTGACTATTTTCTCGGCTGCTCCTCCACTACCTGGCTCCAACGGAAGGGTTTGCGTAGGTACTTCCTCGCACTTCCTCTTCTCAGACTGGCCATCAGGATGTGGACTCGCATCCGGACTATTCCCGTTTCTTGGGCGCTTCTTATCATTAAATGCACCGCTCTGACCCGCCGCAGCACGCTTGTGTGATGGTGTTACACAGTTCGCGTTTGTTGGCTCTGGGATTATAAAGGGCTCGGGGATAAATCGCATGTTCTTGCGAATTATCTCGTGCACCTTTCCCAACGCCAACATTCCGTCCTGGACGTCCTTGCTAATGTTTTTCTGCTTTTTGCAGGCCCGCCACATACCGTCGAGTATTTTAGGCATTAGTTCGACCTGCTCTACAACATTTTTTTGGAAACTGTTAAGTCCCTTCTCCGCAGAATTTTCGTTTTGGCCCCCCCCCAAAATCCGTGGGGCCTGCGACGGTCTTTGAAAGATCGACGGGAGTATTGTCCCCTTGCGGGGTTCCTCCTTGGGGTAATTCATTTAAACTTTGACTCATCTTCATTAGTATTTTGGTTTTTATGTCAGGGAACCACCCTGTTGGTTGTCCTTTAGTGAAAAGCCCCGCCACCACGGCAAGGTCTACCGAACATATCCAAGATGCCAGTCGTGTCTGGCAGCGGACCCACTTCTCCCAGTACATCAAAGAAGTCAATGACATTTGGCAGTGGATCCGCTTCTCCTAGCACGTCAAAGACATCTATGATGTTCGGTAGTGGACAACCCGGCGGGGATTATATTATTATTATTATTATTATTATTATTATTATATTATATTATTATTATTATTATTATTATTATTATTATTATTATTATTATTATTATTATTATTATTATTATTATTATTATTATTATTATTATTATTATTATTATTATTATTATTATTATTATTATTATTATTATTATTATTATTATTATTATTATTATTATTATTATTATTATTATTATTATTATTATTATTATTATTATTATTATTTTTTTTTTTTTTTTTTTTTTTTGTAGTCGGAAGTGGAAAATCTGCGAATTCAGATACCTGGGTAATGAATTCCAGGTTATGTGGGGATGACCGCTCTTGTTCTGGTCTACCCACTAAAAACCACTCCCGTCTTAATTTGGGACACTTGATCCACCTGCGGAACTACCGTCAGGCCTTCAACTTCGCAAGTGGTGGTCCCCTTGTCCTACTCCTTAACTGGGCCTGAATCCGCTCTAGCTATGTGGGAACGTGGGTGGGAGGAAAACTAAATGATTCCCTCCCCCCCACGCTCACACACAGCCGAGCACTGGATTCCTCCGGTCAACCTCGTCTTCCGTCTCTATCTTTTTCTTTCATTACTTTAATAATGAAGGATTCAATATGCCTCCACGAGTCCACGTTCTGAACCATGGTAGACACCATGTTATCGGCGTTGATTTCAAAGCCAACTGCCGTAAACATGGCCATTCTATCATGGCTCCAGTGCCCGCAATAAAAGAGAGTATGCTCCGCGTCATCTACTGCAGCGTCACAGTAGGCGCATTTTGCTACTCTCTTAATCTTAAACCTATGAAGGTACTGTCGGAAACATCCGTGACCTGACAACACTTGTGTCAGGTAGTAGCCAACTTCACCGTGCTTTCTACCTAGCCAAGTGGCGAGGTTGGGGATCAGGCGATATGTCCACCTTCCTTTAAGATCCCCATCCCATCTCTCTTGCCATTGTTCAAGGAGTCTACATCTCGCCTCTTTGCGGATAGCCGCTTTGGCGAGATTTCTACTCTGCTCTTGCGAGGTAACTAGATCTTTGTTACGCTGAAAGACTTCCTGTCTTTCCCTCGCCAGTAAGTCCACTGGCGGAAGACTCGCAAGAACTAAAGCAGCGCTCGTTGAAACTGTTCTGTAGGCTGAAACCACTCTCCGCGCACAACCACCCTGTGCGGAGAGTAGCTCGTCAGAGATGCCGCGGTTCTTTAGGGACTCAGCCCATGCAGGGGCAGCATAGAGCTGCTTTGCTTGAACCACGGTCGCCACTAATCGGCGTTTCTTTTCCCTGGGGCCACCGACATTGGGCATCATCCTAGAAAGGTTTCCCATGCAGTCGGCGGCATTCAGTGACGTGATCTTAGAATGTTGGTCGAACTTTAATTTTCGATCCAACGTCACTCCCAGGTACTTTAAACTGTTTCCCCAGGAGACTTCAGTCTGTCCTATTCGAATCTTCGGGACCTCAAAGGATCTTTTACCTGTGACAAGCAAAGCTTCTGTCTTCTCTGTAGCCATTTGTAGGCCGTTGAGATCTAACCAGAGCTTTGCTCGTCTCAAGCTTTCGTTGACCCTTATTTCTAGAATCCGAGAAGTCCGCGCGCCACACACTATAATGACGTCATCCGCAAAGCCGACCATTATCGTATCTTCAGGTAACTCAATTCTAAGGAAGTCATCGTACATGACGTTCCATATGAATGGACCTACCTTTGATCCTTGGGGAGCTCCGCATGTCATTTCATGTTTGAGATGACATGCATCGCTCTTGTATTCAACCCATCTGTCGCTAAGATAGTTGTCTATCATTCGCAACAGATAGGTTGGTACCCCTTTACGACGCATCGCCTTGATGCAATTGTCCCACTTTGCGGAGTTAAATGCATTACGTATGTCGATGGAAATAAGCGCGCAGAATCCCTTCTTCTTGTCCTCTTTGACTTTCCTCGCATGGTTTACAACAGTGAGTATTGCGTCAACTGTTGACCGGCCTTTACGAAAGCCAAATTGATTCTCCGATAGGCTATTTTCGCCTATCAGGATTTCCTGAAGTCTCTGCAGAACCATTCCCTCTAGAAATTTGCCCATCGTATCCAATAAACAAATTGGTCTGAACGATGTGACTTTATCCAGAGGTTTATCGCCTTTCCTGAGAAGGACTAACTTCTGCGTTTTCCAGTCACCGAAGAACTCTCCGGCAGTCAAGCACGTATTAAAGACGTCAAGAAGCAACTCAGGATCCACTGCGACAATCTCTTTAAGATTTCGCTCGGTATCCCATCATTGCCCGGCGCTTTGCCGTTTCTTAACGTCTTTGCCACCTTTTTTAATTCCTCAATCGTGAAGAGCTCCTCGTCTCGTACTACGCAGTGAGTGTAGTCCTCTCTGGGGCTAGGTTCCGCATAGGGAAACAGTGTCTTTATGATTTTCAGGACCCAAATCGGATCATCCAAACCAGGGGTTTTATGCCTTGTCACTAATTTCTTAGCGACAATCTTAAAGGCCAAACCCCACGGATCCTTCTCGGAGTCTCCGATTAGGTCCTTCCAGCAACGGCGTTGGCTACTTTTCACGGCCTGCTTAAAAGTACGCCTGGCTTTATGCCATGTTTCCCGCAGCTGGAGGTTTCCCTTTGAATGGGTAAAATGCCTCCTTGCTGCGTGGCATTCTCCTTTAAGACAGGCCAATTCTTCATTCCACCAGTACATAGATCCCTTTCCCGTTTTTCTTTTCTGCCGGCGAGGCATAGAGTGATTGCAAGCTTGAACAATCACCCGCCTCGCCTCTCGCACTATACCCTTTAAAGAAGCTGGTTTCCTCACCCAGTTTGATTTGCGAATAAGTCGCGACTCTTCTAGGGATTCCGCCAGCTTCTCCCTGTTCAGTCCCCTGAGATTCCAAGAGGCTCCCTGTGCGGTACGTCCTCGAGGTTTTTCCTCAGAGACTAAAAACTCTATGTACTGGTGGTCACTCAATGTTTCCTCATCCAGTACCCTCCATTCTTTTATTCTGCGGGCTAGGCGGGGAGATGCGATTGTTAAATCAAGGATAGATCCCGATTCTCCCCTCCTGAACGTGAACTCGTGGCCCCGGTTTAACACCACCAGTCCATTCGTCGCCAGCATGTCGGAAACCAACATTCCTCTCCTGTCCTGACGAGTCTCTCCCCATTCCGGCGACTTACTATTGAAATCTCCCGCAATGAGGACATCCCCGTCAAAAGCTCTCACACTTTCTTCAAGAGAACGAATCTCAGTGTCGAATTTTCCGAATGGGTCGTTGGGCGAGAAATAGCAGCTATATATACGAATACCTGCCACGTCCGCCCAAACAAACCCCTTGTCTGTACCCAAGAATGAACCGGCGGTGATACCCGGATTGCATATCTGTATTGCCGATCTACCTGATGAGTCTTGAAACCAATTCGAGAATCCTTGCTTCTTATACTGCTCACTAATAAGCAGTATATCCACTCCTCTCTCTCTGGCAGACTGCATCAGGAGATTTTGGGCAACATTACCCTTTCTGAGGTTGACCTGAAGAAATCTTACCTCTTCTGCTTCAGCTTCTTCAGTTCCTCCCTATAGACGGGGCAGGACCCGCTTCCTGGAGCGTGCTTTGTCTCCTTTATCCCCTTGTCCTCACAAGTTGTGCAATGGGATTCCCCTGCACAGTTTTTGTGGGAATGATCTGGAGATCCACATTTCCAGCAAGCTTTACTCCTATCGGGTCCTTTACAGACCCTTGCGATGTGCCCATAGCCAAGGCATCTGTGGCACCTATCCACTTCCACCCTGCTGCGGATCCTGCAGTTAATCCAGCCTACCCTAACTTTACCGGCCGTAAGCAGGGCATCTGCGTCGGGTTCTGGTAGTTGGATCACTGCCATCTTTACTGCTCCACGCAGGGTAAAGAGTCTGCAGGACACCTCTAATTCGGTCCTGCCCAAAGCTTTTTTTAAGGCCTTTGTCACATCTTCCGTATCGGCTGTCTCATCCAAATCTCTAACCTCTAGTGATCGCTTTGTCACCAGAGGTGAGACCATTGCTTTGCCTTTGAGGGCCTCGGTAAACTTGCTGCTGAACGTTGAGAACTCCTGTCCCCTTTTAAGAACGAAAAGCAAATCTTGCTTTTTGGTTCTTCTAATGGACAGAACCTCTGTTTTTGTTTCAGCAGGGTTGACCGTGGCGAAAAGCTCTTCAATAAGTTTTTTTGAAGGAACTTTTCCGTCCTCCATTGATACTCTGATGGCGTCCGTTTTCCGTTTCTTTTTCTGACCTTTGCCGCTAGACGATTGTTTTGTCTCGCTCTTCTTCTTTTCCTCATTCTTCTTCTTTTCCGTATTTCTCTTCTCCTTCCTGGAAACAACCTTATTCCACCCGTCAGGATTTTCTTTCTCTGACGGTGTGTCGGATTTAATGTTTTCCTCCTTCTGTATTTGTACAGAAGCCGGTTTTTTAATCTTCCGGTCTTCTGGGGATGTTGAGGCACCTCTCTTCGTGCTTTTGGTAGAAGAGGAAGTCTTTTGTTCTCTCTTCTGTTTCGGAGTGGTCGACGGCGTTTTAAAACGTGCCATTTGACCCCCACTTCGGTACTGCAATGGTTGTAAAGCTTTTTGGAGCCTATCTGCTGATGACCGGAGAGCGAGACCCGCGCTTCTGACTCCGGCCGAGATTTCTTTTGCTTCGGCCATATATTCCTTTACCTCATTTGGCGTGTTCTTTCTAAAGGAACTTTCCATCGCCAAAAGTGTCTTTTCCATTGCTTCATTTTGAAGCCTCTGTTCCGTCATTATGCCAAGCATAATTTTCCATACTTCGGCCCATGGCGGAATCAAAAGACCACCTTGGCTTGCTCCATTTGCAGCAAAAGCTGCAGTTGTGCTTTTCTCTTCCGTACTTGTGGAAGAGGACTGGTTCACCTTTATAAAAACAGACTCTGTTTCTCCAGTGGCCATTCCCGTTTCCATTCTACATGTGGGACGGAGTTGATGCACCTCTGCTACAACCTTTATTTCTTGGGGACTCTCATCTGATAAAATAACAGATTCAGTCTCTCCAGTCTCCATTATCTCGATTTTGTTTTCATCGTTTTCCTTATTGTTATTCTCCATAAATTCGTTGCTACCAGCGCATCGTCTGTGGAGGGGCGGGTCGGTATAGTTGGGAACGGGTATACCCTCGGACGTATCCTACCCCAGTTCCCTGAGGCCCAACCACCGCTTAGCCGGTCCCGGAATACACGGACGGACCGGACTCGCCCGGAGCAATATGGATTCCGACCTCCATATCCACCACAGACTCTCCTGATCAGGGTCCCGAAGGGGCTGGCTCCTGATTCCTTACCTCGGCTGGCACATCGGCAGAGCAAGCTCACATCAACCCCTAGGCCTCGAACACCGAAAACGAGTGAACGAAGATTCAGGGTACTCCCAGTGGGCCGAGGAAGGAAACAATCATATGGGTGTGATAAGTGTATTGTGCATATGTGTGAAAAAAGATGTATAAGTGATGTAGTTGTGTGTAACCCATATATGTGTAGAGAAGTGTATGTGTAGAGTGTACTGTTTGGTTGCCCTTTGGTGGAAAGCCCCGCCACCACTGCAAGGTCCACCGAACATATCCAAAATGACACTCGAGTCTGGCAGCGGACAGGCATCCCACCCCGGTGACCAACGCCGTCAAGAATGGCAGTAATGTCTGGACTAAGGATATGCATCCAGACCCAGCACACCCATGCCATCAAAGACGGCAGCCGCGTCCGGGAGAGGATAATCATCCGCTTCTCCCAGAACATCAAAGACATCACCGATGCTCGGCAGTGGACAACCAGCGGCGGAGTTATTATTATTATTATTATTATTATTATTATTATTATTATTATTATTATTATTATTATTATTATTATTATTATTATTATTATTATTATTATTATTATTATTATTATTATTATTATTATTATTATTATTATTATTATTATTATTATTATTATTATTATTATTATTATTATTATTATTATTATTATTATTATTATTATTATTATTATTATTATTATTATTATTATTATTATTATTATTATTATTATTATTATTTATTTTTTTTTTTTTTTTTTGCTTAGGGAATTTTGGGAAATCTGTTTACAGATACCTTGGATTCCGCACTCCAAGGTTATGTGGGGTTGGTAAAATAAAAAAAAGGGAATTTAAAAAAAAGGATAAATAAATAAATGTTATAACAAATTTAATAAACTGGCGACCTACTACCAGCCCGACCCACTAAAACCCGTAACCCTTCTTTTGGAGCCTTTTACCCTCCCTCGGAACTGTCGTAAGACTTTAGCCTTCGAGGGAGGCGCTCCAACTCTATCGCTGCTGCGACTTTGTTCTGTGTCTGCGGTTCTCCTGCGTCAATAGTTAAAAAATTTAAAACTATTTCAATATAAAAGCGGAATTAACAGCACAACAACAATAAAAAACAAAAAATTTTAAGAAGTTTAAAAAGTCAAAAGATAAAATTATAAACGGATATATAAAAAAAAATAAAAATAAACGCGTATAAAATATTGAAAACATAAAATTGTACAAAGATGAATAAAAAAAAACAAAACAAATTAAAAAAAATGTATAGGGACAAATAAATCACAAAATAAATTAATAAAAAACAAACAAACAAATTAAAAGCTGTTTAAATTACGCTTTTTGGCGGCCGTCGAGATCCTTCCTCGACATAACCGAGATTATGAAGTTCTCGACTTGCCGCCAATTCTCTTCCGACTGGGTCATCAGCGATACCATATTCTCCGGTGTAACTTGACTGTTTACACCTTCGAACATGGCCCGCCTCTCCAAGTCCCATTTTTTGCATGAGAAGAGGGTGTGCTCCGCGTTGTCCTCAGGGAACTGGCAATATGCACACACCTCGTTCTCGCGTAATTTAAAGCGACACAGGTACGAGTTAAAACACCCGTGACCTGTGAGCGCCTGAGTCAAATAATAGGAAACCTGACCGTGTTTCCTATTTATCCAGGTGGCGAGTGCCGGGATAAGGCGATAGGTCCATCGACCTTTTCCCTCACCATCCCATCTTTCCTGCCATCTTTCTATGAGCCTGTGCCTCGCTTCTTTGCGGATCAGGCCCTTGCTTGGTCTTAATTCCTCATCCCAGGAACTGCTTTCTTTAGAAAAGAGAAACATTTCTTCCCTTTCCCTCGCCAAGAGATCTGCTGGCGGGACACTTGCAAGGACCTGCACAGCACTCGTAGATACCGTCTTATATGCAGAGATGATACGCGTTGTTATCGATCTCTGCGCCGACAGTATCTTTTCACAGATGGTAACACATCTTTTACTCCTCAGGGATGGGGCCCACGCTGGTGCTGCATAGAGCATTTTAGCGTGGGCGACACTCGCCACCAGTCTTCTTTTTTGTTCACGGGGTCCGCCAACATTTGGCATTAACCGTGAAAGATTAGCCGCACACTCGATCGCCTTATTCGACGCCGTAGCCATGTGGTGGTGGAAGTTTAACCTTCCATCCAACTCCACACCAAGGTATTTAATTTGTTTACTCCACTTGACCTCGAATCCGTCTATCACGATTCGTGGGAGCTCATAACCACGTCTGTCTGTGACTAGCAGTGCCACGGTCTTTTCCAGGGCCATTTCAAGACCTCTGGTATCCAGCCAGCTTTTTGCTAGTCGCAGACATTCGTTCACCAATGTCCCAAGAGCCTCCTCACTCTCGGCAGTGCACACGAACAACGCGTCGTCCGCAAAGCCGATGATCATCGCACCTTCGGGCAGATCCATTCGCAGAAAATCATCGTAAGATACATTCCATACAAATGGACCCACCCTCGAGCCTTGAGGAGCCCCACGCTGCATCTCTTCCCTGAGAGTGCAGGTGTCTCCCTCATATATAACCCACCTGTCGCTAAGATAATTATCCATTATCCGCAACAAGTAGGGCGGCATGTTTTTCTTTTCCATCGACTCGATGAGATCTTTCCATCTTGCGGAATTAAACGCGTTGCGTATGTCAATTGCTACCAACGCGCAGAAGCTCTTCTTTTTCCCAGGTCCCAATTTGTTTTTTCCTGCTTTGGCTATGTCCACAACTGCCTGGATGGCATCAACTGTGGACTTGCCTTTACGGAAACCAAATTGGTAATCGGATAGACGATTCTCTTCGGTCAAGTGGCCCTGCATTCTCTGGAGAACCATATCCTCTAGAAGTTTACCCATCGTATCTAGCAGGCATATAGGCCTGTACGATGAAACCTTATCTAGAGGTTTTTCACCTTTCCTTAGGAGGACTAACCTCTGTCGCTTCCAGTCGCGGAAGAACTCTCCTCTCTCAAGGCAAAGATTGAAGCATCGAAGCAGAATCTGGGGTGAAGTGTCGATTACCAACTTTAGGATCTCGTTACTTATCCCATCGATTCCAGGCGCCTTGCCTGTTTTTAATCTTTTGCCTGCTTTTTTCAGTTCACTAAGTGTGAAGAGTTCTTCCTCTTCGACTTTGCAAAAACTCCAGTCCCTTCTAAGGTATGGTTCTGCAGGAGGAAACAAAGAACTTATTATCTTTCTGACCCAATCGGGATTGTCCAGGCCGGGGGTCTTTTGCCTCGTCACTAATTTCTTAGTTACGATTTTAAAAGCCAGACCCCATGGGTCCTTATCGACCTCCTCGATTAGGTCCTTCCAGCTACGGCGTCGCGACTTGCGGATCTCTTTCTTGAGGTCCTTTTTCGCCTCCTTGAAAGCCTCTTTCAGCAAGGGATCTCCCTTAGAACGGGTATATGTCCTTCTTGCTTTGAGGCATTCCTTTCTCAAGGAGGACAGTTTTTCTGACCACCAGTGCAAGGATTTTTTCCTTGGAAAGGCGCCTTTGCGACGTGGCATCGACGCATTGCAAGCGGTGACGATTATATTTCGCACCGCTCGCACCTCTCCATTTAGACTTTTCGGCCTCCTCACCCAACCAGAATCCTCAATTAAGATAGATTCTTTTAGGGACCGGCTGAACTTCTCCTTGTCGAGTTTCTTAATGTTCCACGAGAAGGTTTTGCGACTAGGAGCTTCCTGTCTCTTTCCTCCTCGTGTGTCTCCCATTGAGACTGAGAACTCAATGTACTGGTGGTCACTTGCTGTATATTCCTCAGAGACCCGCCAGTCGCTTATGCGGCTAAATATATTAGACGATGCTATCGTTAGATCTATTATCGATCCGATCGCACCTCGTCTAAACGTCCATGTTTTTCCCCGGTTTACAACTAATAAATCGTTCTTGGAGATCATTTCTCCAATCAGAATTCCTCTCTTGTCGAGCCTCGTCTCACCCCACTCTGGCGACTTTGCATTAAAATCGCCAGTGATGATGACATCCAGCTTGGATTCTATGAGGCTCGATTCTAGGTCTTCTATATTGGCTTCGAAGGTGGTCAGCGGGTCGTTGGGTGAGAAGTAGCAGCTATACATACGTATGTTAGCCACCTCTATCCACACAAACCCGCTGCTTGTCTCCAAGAACTTGTCAACCCGCAATTCTGGGTTGCACAGCTTGATGGCGGCTCTCTTCGCCTTATCCTGATACCAAGGTGCGAGGTCGCTTCCTTGATACTGCTCACTGCAGAACAGGATATCCACCTCATTTTCCCTAGCTGTTTGCATCAGGAGCACCTGTGCATCCTTACTTGTATGCAGGTTGACTTGAAGGAGCTTTAAGGATTTGCCCTTTTAAGTTTCTCCAGTTCCTCCTTGTAAACCGGGCAGGAAATTCTTCCAGGGATATGGTTGACTTCCGTTTTTCCCAAATCTGTACACGTTATGCACTTTGGCTTGTCATTGGTACACTTTTTGGAGAAGTGTCCCGCTTTGCCGCATCTCCGACAGTTTTTTGTTCTGTCGGGGCCCTTGCAAATTCGGGTCACGTGTCCATAGGCTAGGCACTTTTGACATCTTGTCACTTCTAAGTGCGTTCGGATGGATGCATTTATCCAGCCAATACGCACTTTGCCCAGCTTAAGCAGACTCTCGCTGTCCGTTTCATTCAAGCGTACTAGTGCCACTTTCGTACCACCAAAACGTGTCAGAAGTCGGCAAGTCACCTCTAATTCGGGCTTTTGCAACTTCTGCTTTAAGACGGTTAAAACGTCCTCCTCTAAAGTTGTTTCGACAAGATCCCGAATTTCGAGGGTCTTTTTACTGACAAGAGCCGTAACCTCGGCCTTGTCCAGAAGAACGGAGGTAAGATTCTGAGCGAACTTTGAAGTTTCACCCCCCTTTTTCACAACAACAAGAACCTCTTTTTTAAGAGTTCTCCTAATTTTCACAATCTCTGTTCCAGTTTCCTCTGGCTTTACCGAAGTTGTTGCCAGTTTTATGAGATCATGGTAGGTCTCTGGATTCCGGGCCACAATTTTTATTGCCTCCGTTGTTCTAATTTTGGGGGGGCGCTTCTGAAGTCGCTCCCTCTCCTCCGCTTTCTTCAAGGCCTTTTTCTTACGGGCCTCCCGTTTCCTATTGGAGACAGTTTCAAAGTCTTTTTCGTTTTCAGGCTTATTTGCCACAGTTGCCTCCGAATAAGAAGCAACCCTGGCCGAAGCAGCCTTACTCACCTCCGTCTCTATAACAGTAGGGTTTGCCTTGGTCTCCTTGCTCTTAACCCTCTTACCCTTGGGAGTGGTCACAGAAGAATCAGTCTCCGGACCTTCAAACTCTCTAGGGCGCTTCCTTGGGTCGATGGACTTGCTCTCGCTGGATGTGGCGTGCGACATCGATCTAGGAGTTTCAGGATTCGACCTTGGTTTGCTTGGGCTAATGAAGGGCTTAGGTATAAATCGCAGGTTTCTGCAAAGCACCTCGTGCACCTTCTCCATTGCCACCATTCCATCCTTAACATCCTTGCTAATGTTTTTTTGCTTTTTGCAAGCACGCCACATACTATCCAGTATTATTGGGATCAGATCGACCTGTTCTAAAACATTTTCTTCGAATCTGCTAAGTCCCACATCCTCAGAATTTTTTATTTGGCTCCCTCCAAAATCCTTGGAGCCGTCTGCACCGACTACCGGGGCTTGAACCCGATCAGAATCGGTGACGGGATTACCCTCATTTGAGGTACCCGCTTGGAGTAATTTATTTGAATCTTTATCCATTTCATTCATTTTTTTTTGGTTTTAGAATCAGGGAACCACCCTGTTGGTTGCCCTTTAGTGAAAAGCCCCGCCACCACGGCAAGGTCTACCGAACATATCCATGATGTCAATCATGTCTGGCAGTGGATAAGCATCCACTTCTCCCAGCACATCAAAGACATCGATGATGTTCGGTAGTGGACAACCATCGGCGGGGATTATTATTATTATTATTATTATTATTATTATTATTATTATTATTATTATTATTATTATTATTATTATTATTATTATTATTATTATTATTATTATTATTATTATTATTATATTAATAAATTAAAATAAATTATAAAATAATTCATCTAATGTGTAATGAATTTGAATAAAGTTTTTCTATCGCTTGACTAAACTAATCGAAACAGAAACCATTATTTTGTGATTTGACTTGCTTGGTTGCAAATTTTCGGTATGACTTGTTTACATTTAGTTTTGAGTAGAAAATTATGTGCAATGTTGCCAGACGTTTAACTGCTCAGTGTGTTAAATTTAATTATTGGTTTTCGTGTTTTATGTTTTTAATATTCTTCAAAAAAATTTGTAATCTTCTTCTAATATTTCAGAGGAAGAAAAAAAACATCTTAAAGTCTTAGTCACATTTTTATATACACACAATGTAATAAGGTCTTAAGTATCATAAGACAAAAGCAGAAATATCGCGCGCGCTTTAGCGCGCGTAGCTCTGCTAGTTTTTTAAATATTCCATGTAAATTTGGACCCGGATTCAGTGCCCTGAATTTGGCCACAAATGGTCAAAGGTCATCGCTCTGAAGTTGGCCTCAGGTCACAGACGTAGGTCAAGAGGTAAACATAACCTCAAAATCAGGTCAAGGTTCATCGCTCTGAAGTTGGCCTCAGGTCATAGACGTAGGTCAAGGGGTAAACATAACCTCAAAATCAAGTTAAGGGTCATATCTCTGAAGTTGGCCTCAGGTCATAGACGTAGGTCAAGGAGTAAACATAGCCTCAAAATTAGGTCAAGGGTCATCGCTCTGAAGTTGGCCTTTAGGTCATAGACGTAGGTCAAGAGGTAAACATAACCTCAAAATCAGGTCAAGGGACATCGCACTGAAGTTGGCCTCAAATAGCTATAGTATATTTAACATAATTTCAGATCACATACGTAGGTCAAGAGGGGAACATAACCACAAAATCAGGTCAAAAGTTATTGCGGTCACAGACGTAGGTCACGAGGTAAACATAACCTCAAAATCAGGTCAAAAGTTATTGCGGCCACAGACATAGGTGGAGAGGCGTACATAACCTTAAACTTAGGTCAAAAGAGGGCCTATGAAATCGACAAATTTCCTTATATCTTCTGGAGTTAGATCAAAATTTAGATCAAAATTAACTTACACATAAAAAAGCCCTCATTAAGGCCTTCCAAGGGATCAAAATTTAGATAAAATTCAACCTTTTTTTTAACTTAAAGGGGGACATTAAGGAGTCGTTATCGTACGTCACAATTGATGTCAACAGTGTCAAAAATTAAATTACATTTCTACGTACCTTCCATATTATTTAAAATCGACTTCATATTATTACAAATTAAAATAAATTCAAATAAATTTTATTCTCAATTTACAAAAATTTACAAAAATAATATTAATTTTTGTAATATTATTAATTAAAGTAATTTTCCTGCTTTATTGTTTATTAAAATTATTTTTTAACTCAAAATCTAAATAAAAAGAAATTAGTCATGTCTTATATTTCGGACCTGATTTCAAATACTACAATCTGAATCTATAATTTTAAGATACAAAATTGGTTACTTCCCCGTAGTGTATCTTAAAAACAAATTGAATAATACAAATAATTTCAACAAACACTAATTTTACTGAATTTGGCTAAAAACCAATATTGATAATAAATATTATTAATTAATTCTTAATTTAAAAATTAATTTTAGAATAAAAATAGGGGGTTGGCGCGCGAAGCGCGCAGGGGGGCCCCCCTAGTATATATATATATTTGTACAACGCATTTTTTGAGGACACTTCTTGGATCCAACGCATACTTTGAAGACTTTTTGATTTTTTGGGGACGTCCTCAAATAAATCAGGGATCTAACGCATAGTTTGGAGACAAAGCCAAAAAACAGTACCAAAGCATATTTTGAGGACATGTATGATTTTTTGTGAATTAACAGATGGCGATATTAATACCTTTTTTGGTTAAAACCGACGTCTCCAAAGTATGCTTTGTATGAATAATGTCCTTTGAATAAAATAGATTAACTGCTTCTTTCAGAGAAATAGTATATAAATAATCTAAGAACCTGCGCAACATAAATACAAAAGGATAATTGATGCGCAGTAGTAAAATACGATTAAAAAATATGCGCACAAGTGTAAATAATATAATAATTACAATGTAATTATGCGCAGTAGTATCTCCTTAATACAAAATATGCGCACTAGTATAATAAATAATAAAAACATGCGCAATAGTTTTTTCTAAGCACAAGACATGCGCACTAGTGCAATATCAAATTAAAACATGCGCAGTAGAGTATTTCAAAAAGAAAAATTGCGCTTGAATCCATTTCAAAGTAAAAAAATGCGTTGTAATTTTTAAATACAACAACCGGCGCTCTCTTACAAGGTAAAGAAATAAGATAAGCAATAGATCATTCCAAACAGAAAATAAATAAATTACTGCATAACAGAATATAACAATGCGCAGTAGAGCTTTCTGAAAAAAATTATATGCGCAATAATATAATACGCAATGTAACTATTCGCAGTATTATCTTTTAAATACAAAATATGCGCACTAATGCAATAAATAAGAAAAACATGCGAAGTAGTTTTTTCTGAACACAAGATATGCGCACTAGTGGAATATCAAATTAAAACATGCTCAGTAATGTATTTCAAAAAGAAAAATTGCGCATGAAATCATTTCAAAGTAAAAATATGCGATGTCCTAACTTTTAAATAGACCACTCCAAACAAAAAATAAAAGGATTATTGCATAACAGAATATAACAATGCGCAATAAAGTTTTCTGAAAAAATTACATGCGCAATTATATTATACGCAATGTAACTATGCGCATAGTATCTCTTAAATTCAAAATAAGCGCACGAGTGCAATAAACAATAAAAACTTAATAAATTGTTGTCAGGTGAGTTTTAAAAAATTCAAGAACAGCGTTAGAGCCTAACACTTAAAGGACGTATACGTGATATATAGTTAGTGGACATAAAACTTAAATTAACAGATTACAGCTTAAAAAATTACTTGTTTAGTAAATAACTTTTTTAATTTATAAACTATAATGCCCAAAACACCATTATGTCAATTTATAGCTTTCTTGCATCAGACATGAAAATTAATGATAAAATTGTAGCCAAAAACTAAAATTACATTCTCAAAAAAATCCATTTCTGACAGAAATAAAAATTATAAATTTTAAATAGTTTTGGTCCGAACTGCAAAATTTTAAACTAAATAAATTGTTTTTAGAAGGGTTGTCGAAAAATTCAAGAACAGCGTTAGAGCCTAACACTTGAAGGACGTAAACGTGATATATAGTTTGGGGACATGAAAATTAAATTAACAGATTAGAGCTTAAAAAATTATTTGTTTAGTAAATAATTTTTTAATTTATAAACTATAATGCCCAAAACACCGTTATGTCAATTTAGAGCTTTCTTGCATTAAACATAAAAATTAATGATAAAATTAAAGCCGAAAACTTAAATTACATTTTATAAAAAATCCATTACTAACAGAAATAAAAAATAAATAAATTTTAAAAAGTTTTGGTCCGAACTGCAAAAGTTGAAACTAAATAAATTGTATTTAGAAGGGTTATAGAAAAATTCAAGAACAGCGTTAGAGCCTATCACTTGAAGGAAGTATACGTGATATATAGTTAGTGGACATGAAACTTAAATTAACAGATTAGAGCTTAAAAAATTATTTGTTTAGTAAATAACTTTTTTAATTTATAAACTATAATGCCCAAAACACCATTATGTCAATTTATAGCTTTCTTGCCTCAGACATCAAAATTAATGATAAAATTATAGCCAAAAGTGAAAATTACATTCTCTAATAAATCCATTTCTGCCAGAAAAAAAGAAATATATAATAAAATAGTTAGTGGACATGAAACTTTAATTAACAGATTAGAGCTTAAAAAATTATTTGTTTACTAAATAGTTTTTTAATTTATAAACTACTAGCTGTCGTACCCGTCTTCGACGGGTTTTAGTTTCTACTAATATATTTGAACAGGTGTCTACCAATTGGGAATTTAATTTGACTGGGAAAAACTAATAATTAGTTACCATTAACTATTTCATTAGCAAAATATTACCATTTGAATCAGTAAATGACTTTTTCTATCAAATACTATTTTCAACTAATTCAGATTTACAGAACAGTATTTGTCAATTTGTAGTACTTTATGCGTTCGTAGTATTTCAATTAATGCATTAATAATTAATACTAATTTTCCACCAGATTTGGGAGTTATGTAGAGTCTAATTCGAACTAATTGTATCGCAAGCAGGCCCCACGTTACGACTGCTAAAATCTAAAATAAGACCTATATTGTAATCTGAAAGTAGGTCTTAAATTTTGACAAATAAAAATATTACATCAATAGAAATTAAAGCAAAAAGCAATTTTTTAAAAATGAATTAATATAATAAAATTTTTTTTAATTAAATAATAAAATTCCCGATTTTTCTAGTCGAATTAAATTCCCGGCTATTTCTCGGGATACCTTTGCGATTAATAGACACTCTGTTAAATGTATTAGTAGAAACTATAACACGTTTTTGATTTCCACATGGGAAATCTACATGGGATCCACTTTTATAAAGGAAACCATATTGATTCCTATGTAAAACCGTATGGTATAATTTTTCCATATCCCTATTAAAAATTTCCACATGGGATTTTACATTTTACCCGTTTTTGCGTAATGCCCGGATAGAATTTTGGAAAGCAACAACATACCCCAAACATTTCTAAAATTCAAGAAGAACAATTTTAATTCATAAATAGGAATTTGTTATTTATTTTCAAAGTCATTTCTAAAACATTTCTTGAATTCAAAAAAAAGAAAATTTTGATTCATAAATCCCAATTTTCCCTAATGGCATCTTAAGGACTTTCTGTGTCCCAGTGCCCGCTGAAGTCTCAGTATTATTGATACTTTTACTGTATACCCTTTATATTAAACATAAATATTTTATATTCTACGTTAAATATGACAATACATACTATGAAATTTTCAAACTTAAAACCTGAAAATATCAATATAGAAATTGTTTGCAAACTCTAACGTTAATTGATTTTAGAAAATTTGTAATCGACATCAAATTCGTGACTCTAAACTCTTTAATAAAATAAATGTAATAAATGTAATTAAAAATTTAAAAACATTAATCGATATCACTACCAACTTAATAAAAAATTAAACAATATTCAACAAAAAAAATTAATTAAAAATTTTGTCGAAAATCAAAAATATGATTTTGGCTTAAAAATTCGGATATATTATTTATATTTCATTTTTATAGTGAAAATTAGTTGTATTTATATTAAAAAATAGCTACAGAAAGTGGCACATAAATTTGACAAAAAATGAAAAAATTGGCATTTTTCTGATTTTTTGAATTTTGTGAAAAAAGCTATAACTTTCGTTCAGCTTAATATTTTTCAATCGGATATGGCTATAAATTTAAGTTAGACTAAGACCAAAGAGACTGTAAAGTTTTGTTTTAATTGGTCAAGTAGTCTTTGTGTTTATCCCGGACAAAATATTGCGTACAGACATACATACATACACACAGACATACATACATACATACATACATATATACATACATAATTTTTTTATTGTAATTTTTGAAATTCGTACTACTCGAATAGAAACACTAAACATGAAATTTCAAATTCTATGCAATGTACAGAAAAAAGTCTGATCTTATTTATGGCTGATTCTAAAAAAATGTCGAAAATGGCTTATCCAAGTTGATCAATTTTTTTTAACTCATTATTGAATTTTTTTTCACAAACCGTATAGTTTATGCCTTATTTGATTTAAATATTATCATGGTCCCTAACTTTTTTGAGTTTAAATTGAATTTTATATTAAAAAAAAATTTATTATTTATTTATTTATTTATTATTATAAAAAATTTTTCTGAAAATGAATAGGTATTAGAGCTGAGCAAAATTCGAACCGAATCGAGTTCAGTTCGGTTTTGGGGCGCCAAAATGTCGAATGTCGAATATTCGACATCCGAACTAGCCTAGTTCGAATGTCGAATTTTCGACATTCGACATCGCCTAGTTCGAATGTCGAATTTTCGACATGCCAATTAGGCTGCATCATGCTTTATATTTCGTGGTTTTTTACTGAAAATACTTCGCAGAATTATTATTTCTAAAGTGAACTTCAAAGTATTGTTTGAATAATAAATAATAATGTTCCTTTCATATTTTGATAGTTCATGGTAAGAATATACTATAACCTTTTCAAAAAATTTTTCCTAAACAAAAAAATTTTACATTAAAATTAAAATATATGTAAATAGAAACTAAAATTCAAGTATGTATATTAAATTTGATTTTAATTTTTAAAACAATTATTTGTAGGAAGGTTAATTAATTGAACTAACTAATTAATAAATTAAATTAAAAATTTATTTTAATCATTGTTCGCATGTATTATTTACAATTTTAACTATTATTTTGTGGAAAAATATAAACTGTTAGTCACACTATCTAATTGAGTTAAGGGCACTAATGTGTTGTAAATTTTCTTTCACATAAATTATTTCTTTCAGAAATTCTGGCCGAAACAAATCTCTTCTTTTAGAAGAATCTATGTAATTGAATTTGAAAGCGTGTTTGATCGTAACAGATGTTCCCGGTATTTGTAAATAAACCTGTGCTAGACATGTTACAAGAGGGTATGTTTTAGAACCTTGAGTTTGCCACCAGGTTAATGGATCTTCATCTAGTTCAATTATTGTAGTATCGGCTATTTATTGACGAAGCTACAGAAAATAAAAAATTGAAGTAAATATTATAAATGAAAAATTCAATACGTTTTAAAGTATGAAAAAACAATTTTTGAAACTTTGCCTACCTGCTGAAGAATGCTAGATATCATATTATTAGAGGTATTGATTTCGTAGTCGCGTTTTCTTCTCTTTAAAAATTCCCACAAACCTTTCTTAGATCCTTTTGCACTCATATCTTCATTCTCTGCAAAAAAATTAATTTTATTATTATTAAATAATTAAACATTCAGATTCAATTTTACTCTAGGGGCAATTTTGTAGTTTGACTTTGACTACTTGACTTAGATGCAACTCTAATTTAACTTTTGACATTTACTTTGACTTCTAAAGTGAAAACCAACGTGAAAGTCAAAGAGTAAGTCAAAATTAAAATGAAACTTGAATCGAAAGACGAAATCAAATTATAAAATCGCAACCCTGGTATACTATTCAATGAGCAAATTTAAAATATTTGATCAAGTGATAAAAATAATCAACATCTTTTAATAATACACGGAAAAAATAAATTTAGCAAATTTTACGAAACTGTTATGGAGTAGCGGATACAGCTTTTTACGAAACTGAGTTTTGTAAAATGTAAGGAATATTTTAGGATAAACTTCAAAAATATTCAGTATAAATTTCCTTACATTTTATAAAACTCAGTTTCGTAAAAAGTTGTATGCGCTACTCCATTACATGTTTTGTAAAATCTGCTAAATTTATTTTTTCCGTGTAACGTAACAAAAGGATTGGTTACTGAATTTATTTTGAATGCTTGTATTTTACCAACAATAGACGACATTGTTTCGCAGCTCTTTTCTCCTGGCAGGATAATTATGCATTCTTGGGACAGATCTCTTAAAATCTGTTCAAGTGATTGTGGATTCAATATTAAAGTTTTATATCTTGGATCTAATAAGGTGGATTTTAAAAACAAGGGCGTTGAATTAAAGTGCATCAATTTATCTTCGATTGATTTTCCAAATGAATTTAGAAACAAATTTGCGGTTGTCGTATTGATTTTTAAATCCGAAGCAATTCCTAGGTCATGTGTTATTTCGTTTAAAACAGGTATAAGATCAGAAAGTAACGCATATTTATCACAATTTATATTTCTGACTGCGTCGTATGCTACTTCTAAGATTACAATTATTTCGTCCATTGTCTCCCAATTTCTTCGAAATATATCCTCTAAATCGTACTGTTTTAATTGTAAAAGAGAACTGCAAATCGGACTTCTCATTGTTTGTAAAGTTTTCAAACTTTTAAACAGAAATATCCAGTTTAATCGACTTTCCTGGAAAATTGAATTGTCGTTTTTATTATATTTATGAAGTAAAATGTATGACAAGTGTAATTTAACGCAGGGTGACTACTATTTTCGTTTAACAAAATTCACGGTTAGTTTCCGGCTTTGTCCAAATTTTTTCTGGTTTTCTTTTCTCATCAAATTTAAATTTGTTTGATTCTTGAGAAGAATTTTTTTCCAGTTTCTAGAAATAATTGAACTCTTTCGACGAATTTAAATAAAATTTTTAAGAATAATTACATTTTTCAAGGAATTCGTTTAAAATTGTATTAAAAATAATTAAAATTCTGCAATATGTTTTACTATTTATGAAAATAATTGAATATATTGCGAAAAATTTTTAAAAATAAAATTAGAATTACGGTAACTAACTTCCTTTGATTATTTTCGAAAAATTTAAAAAAAAATTCTTTAAAAGAAGTTTATTATTTTTAATAGAATGTAAAGAAATTTCAATTATTTCAAAAATTCAATTATCTAGAAACAATAGAAATGAAAAATTTCAAAATTTTCAAAAAACCTTTGCAAAAATTCAATTTTCTAAAAACTTTTAAGTGTGTATCTTTTTTTTAAATTAACTAATAAAAATTTTAATTATTAATTTTCGCACTAAGAAATATGAATACATTTGAATGTGACTCTTTATAAAATTCAATTATTTATCAATTATTAAATTAAAATACTTTAAAAATTCGATTTGTTAAAAGGTTTTTAATGCAATTCTTAAGCAAATTTAATTATTTTCAGTTGAATTTCACAAAATTTCTATTAATTCGATAATTATTTTAAAATTTATTTACATACTATATTTGAATCAGAGACTGATTTTTTACAATCAAATTAATTATTTTTAACTAATTAAAATTTAGAGAACATTATAAATATCTGTAAAAATTGAAATAAATAGCGATTTTTTAAAAACAAATTGAAACAATAAAACTTTTTTTAATTTGGTGAAAAAATTAACGGTTTGGCATAAAATTTTCCCGGTTAGTAGACACCCTGTGTAAGTAACGTACCAAAACATCCATCTCTAATAATTCCTCTCTTTCAACTTGCATGGACAAACAAAATGAATCTAATATCTGTCTCGCATTATCTTCTAAGTAAAATAAGTTGTTAATCTTCTGGTACTGCAAAAGCACAAAATTTAAATTATATAACAAATTTAGTTAACAAATAACATTATAGTATCGGTCAAAAATACCAATCAAATTTTTTAAAACCATTGAAATTTTATATAAAATAATGCCTTACTGAACTGTTGTTTTCTTTATGAAGACAATATGTTTTTAAAAATTGATTTGAGTTTTACTGAAAAGTTTTCATTAACGAATAAGTCGAAAAGTGGATAGACAATACACAGAAAATAAGATGTAACGAATTTTACCCTCGCACACTGAAAAAAAAATTATTTGATTCAAATAACCAATTAATTGACTATTATCAATTAAATATTTACTTGAATCAAATAATATTTATTGGAATCAATTAAATGATATTTGAACCAATAATTTTAGTATTCGAAGCAAATATTATTTAATCGACTCCAGTAAATATATTATTTTTTTCAATTAAATATTTTAATTGATAATAGTCAATTAATCGGTTTTTTGAATCAAATACATTTTTCTTCAGTGCAGTATGACTTACAAATCATTAAAATATATTTTTTATATTTAATTAAAAAAACTTTATTACAAATTATTAAAAATAGAAATTTACACTTTTTTAAATTCACGATTCAATTATTTATTTATGAGTAATTTGTTTTTCAAAAACTTTAAAAATATAAACGTAATTTTAGAAACTTTTTTACAGTATGCAAGGTTATAAAAAAATATGGACTGCTATTTTTGTTCGTTATTGTTTTTTAATATGTTTGAATATACACGGAAAGAAAAGGTCTGGAAGAGATATCCATAAATATATTGTTAAGCAGAATATTGTTGTGTTATCCAATTCAATGGAAGAGACAACTTTCAGAATGGAAGCACATTCCATATTCAATGGATGAGGGAGCCATATTATATTGTTGAATCAAATATGGATGTGACATCCATAGGCATGGTTGGGCTAACAATTCATGCTATTGATTTTCACATATGGCTGCCTCATCCATATAAACTTTGGTTGGGAGATCCATAGTTAGTACAAAATTTCGATACATGTTGCGCGCAATTCATTATCATGGCATCCATTTAAAAATGGTCGTCTCAATTTGTCCGTCGCGTCGGTTTCCTGTCACGTCTATATAATCGCGTTGTGAGTTTATTGTGTATAAATAGTGTTACAATTGTTTATTATTTATTATCGTTATTGTCTATTTGTGTTTATGTAATAGTATATTACGATACTAGGCCAGAAAGTTGGATTTCCTGGCCGGCGTGATATATAAGGCCGAGGAGAAGCCGAGGCTTTATATATCACGTTCGCTAGGGTATCCAAATTTCTGGCCGTGTGTCGTATACAATTTTTCTGTATCCCCAGCCGAAAGTACGTTAGATAATTATTGTTTGAATAATAAAATAGCTCAATAAGTTGCCCGCCCGACTTTTGCAAAGTCGAGGCGAAGCCGAGACTTAGCTGGTCGGGGCGGGCATGAAAAAAAAAGTTATAAGTAAAAAATAATTGGAAGTAAAATTTAAAAAATAGTAAACAAGAAATTTTCTTTTACAAATAAATATTTAATAATTAAAAAATAATAAAAGAAAATAAGAAATTTCATGCATTATTTTTATGCCTGTCAGTTGTTTTCAAAACGTGAGCTCTGTAAGTAACGTGTTTGTGTGGTTGCTATGCTAACATGTACACAGAAAAAAATGCGAATGGTAAAAACAACCACATTTGTGTAGTTAGAAAAAAAGTAGTTAAAACTACCATATTCAGCAGCATTTTAACTACACTTCCTCAGTTAGTGGAACCAAAATGAAGTAGTTGGTTTTATGTAGTTAAAATAACTACTTTACGTAGTTGAAATAACTAACAGATGCTTGTAAATGGCTCAACTATAGTGTAGTAGTAAAAACTATTGTTAAAAATAGTTAATTTTACTATTGTGGTAGCAAAAATAACTATTTTGTATTAGTTGCAAACAAAATGAGACTTACTGTTTTTATACAGTAAATACAACCTCTGAAAGTTGTTACTTTTATGATTTATGTAGTTAAAACAACTATTTCTTACTAGTTGCAGAGAAAGAAAGAAATTTACTGTTTTCATATAGTAAAATCAATTGTTGAAAATAGTTATTTTTACTATTTATGCAGTTGAAAAGATCATTTTTTTCTACAGAGAAAAAACGTGAGTGGTAAAAACATCCACATATGTGCAGTTAAAAAAAATAGATAAAACTACCATATTCAGCAGCATTTCAACTAAACTTCCATAGTTAGTGGAACTAAAATTGAATAGTAGGTTTTATGTAGTTAAAATTACTACTACACGTTATGATTGTAAATAACTCAACAATAGTGCAGTAGTTAAAAGTACTGTTAAAAAAAGTTATTTTCGGAATTTCTGCAGTAGAAATATCCATTTCTTGCTATTTGCAAAATAAATTAAAATTTACTGTTCCAAAGAGTAAAAACAACCGCTGGAGTTTGTTATTTTTGTGTTTAATGTAGTTAAAAGAACCAATTCTTACTAGCTTTTAATAATTTATCTCTATGGTGGTAAGAAACATTTATTTTTATAATTACAAAAGTCATAAAAGTAACAATTTTTATGTTATTTTTACTATATGAAAATAGTAAGTTTAATTTTTTTATAACTAGTAAAAAGTGGATAATTTTACTACAGAAATTCTGAAAATAACTATTTTCAACAGTACTTTTAACTACTGCACTATCGTTGCGTCATTTAAAATCATATGCTGGCTACATTTCAACTAAGTCCTTAAGCTTAAAAAATTAGTTACTGCAACTAAACGGAGTAGTTATTATGACTGAATCTAAGAAGAATGTCCTCAAGTACAATGCCAGTCATCGTAGCGTGCGAGCGTGGTTAGGTGGTTAGGTTATCGGTTTGCGAATGTTAGGGTCGTGCGTTCAATCCCCGGCGTTTGGGGATTTTTCTCTGTTAGGTGTATAAGAATTTAATATATAAATTATATATGAACAAAAATAGGTAAGAGAAAATGTAAAAAAATGGACCTCAATAATAATAAAAAACAAATAAATAATTTCATTTTACTACTTTAAATAGTTAATTTAACTATTTTTTACAGTTGTTACAACTACAATTTGTTACGGGCGCCTATAGGAACTATGAAAATTTAGTTACTACAACTAAATGAAGCAGTTAGTATGACTAACAACAAATAGTTAAGATAACTGTTTTAGTAGTTAAATTTACTGTAAAAATGGTATTTATTACCACATTTTACAGTTAGACTAACTATTCTGTCATAGTTCATTTTACTAAATAATGTTACGGGCGCCTATAGGAACTACAGGAAATAGTAAAAAAGTAGTCAAATTTACCATATTTTTTTTTGTGTGTACGTGTGTTGAAATTCTTGTAACCAATCAGAGCGCTCGTTGGGTCTGTCGAGCCGGCCACAAAAGTCGCTATTCCCGGAGCCAAATCAGACCGGGAAGACAGTACTTTCGGCAAAGGGATACAGAAAATTCATTTTCATGAAATATGTGTAGAGTATATAAGGAATATTATATGCTCAAATATTGTAGTTGCGTGTATAGTGTAGTGGATAGCGTTAGTGTTAAATATGCGTTAGGTCTCGTTAGGGTTCGTGTCTCCCCCATCGGTTAATAATTTATTTCGTAAATATGCGGTTATTCAATAAGTGGTGTGTATTAATTAACAAAAATGTGTATAAAATATCTCAAGTGACATGGAATTTAATTAATTGAGTGATTCAAATTTTTTGTTTCCCATTTCCATTACTATGGATCACCCAAACCATAGATCTTTTGCTGCTCCAACAATATACAGCCAGCCATAGAATATGGATGCAGCAACCTTAACTATGGATATCCCGTATTTTTCAATATAATATGGCTGTGATATCCATGTATCTGGATGTGTCAACTATTCCTTTTTCTCCGTGTAAGAAATGAATTTACGTTGTCCAAAACTTTGTCAATTTTTGCCTCTTTTATTGCTTCAATTGTTATAAAGTTACAGAAGCCTATTAAGCAGCAAACAATTTCGCAATTTAAACGTGAATTTGCAATTATTTCAGTTTCATTGCAGGCCATAGTGATACAATGCGTTTTTATTTCTGTGTTATCTGTAAGAAAATTAGTTTACTATTTAAATACAATTCTTAATATTTTCTATGTTAATTTTAATTAATTCAATTTTAAGGAACCTGCTAAACGATCGGATAAGTTAGAGATAGTTATTTGAATTGCATCTTGAATATCACCCTGACTAACTAGTGTAGTGAATACAATTCGTTCAAAAAATTCATTCACGACATGAATTCGTAGAATAAAATATTCTATATTTTTTGTTGATATCCATTTGTCAACACTAAATGAAAAATTTCGAATTGTTTTTAAATTTTTCAGTAAATCTTCATCAATTAGTTTTTTAACTGAATTATAAATTTCAGTTATATCTGAAGCTTTTGTTTCAATTGTTTCGAAATTTAGTTGTGGGTTCAATTCTCTAAGTAAATTTAGAATTTCTTTGTTTACGCAATCTAGTAAAAGCAATTTGTCACCCAATATTTTCACTATACGGTGAGCAATGGAATTCTCATTTTCAGAATCAAAATTTTGTTTCTCTAATTCTGCATAAATATCGCCATGTTTCATCAAGGCGTGTTTTTTTAAAGTTGTCGTTGATCCTAGTTTTTTTTAGAAAATAAGAAAGAAATAAAATTAATAAAGTATAATATAATAAACGATTATAAATAAACTCGAACTAAAGATAATTGTAAAATTAAATTATATATATATATATATATATATATATATATATAACGAATCAATAAAAACTATTAGTATTTTTCTAACTGCTTACAGTCTAAGATGAATTAAATCGTCTTTAAGACGATTTCAAAGATAGTAGCAAAAATTTTTAGGCTATGTTTGTAATTTAAAAAATTAAAATTTTCAAAAAGGACCAACTGTTAACATACAAATTGATGTCTTATTACATCTAAAATATTTGATAAAGATTATTTCTGAATTTACATAATTCAAAAGAAACTTTGTAATAATGATAAATCTATCACAAACATAACCTACAATTCGTTTACTTCTCTCAAATTTTAAAAAGAAGGTAATGTTTATTGTTACTTACCACTCTTATTTAATGCATATTGGACAGGTGGATTAGTGCAGTGATTGCATTTGGCAAATACGTGGTCTTCTTTTTTAATTTTCGTGAAACACAACCACACAATACTTTTATTTCTTCTATTCACAGTATTATCACTTGATTTGTTCATAATTTTCACACAGTTCTCTTGTATTTTTTATATATGGGACATTCCACGTCAACACGGACAGAGCTCTAAACAAAAATTGCTTTGATGGATTTAAACGTTCTAGGGCTTAAAAGATTTCTACGTTCATGTACTTTAAGATGCCGATGGGCGATTTTGCAAAATTCCATTTCCGATGCCAATAGAACTGTCAAAAGTCAAAAGGTCCAAAAATCTCAAAATACTTTTATGAATTAAAAGCAAAAAACGAGATAAATTATTCTGTAACTCATTCTTTATCAGTTTTTAGGGTTCCCGAATATAAATCTAAAGTTTTTTTTTTAAAATCCAAAATGGCGAATTCAATATGGCGGACAAAATTCAAATTTGATCAGATTCGATTAAAACTTGTTACTCGGGGGTTTTTAGGGTCGCTGATTACGAATCTGAAGTCACTTTTTAAAAATTCAAAATGGCGGATCCAATATGGCGGAAAAAATTTTCAAATTTGATCCGATTCCCTTAAAACGTGTTACTCGGGGGCTTTTGGGGTCGCAGATTATGAATATGAAGTTACTTTGTAGAAATTCAAAATGGCGGATCAAATTTTTAAATTTGATCAGATTTAATTAAAAAGTGTTACTCGGTGGTTTTTAGCGTATCTGATTATGAATTTGAAGTCTCAAACACAAAGTAACTTCATATTCATAATCTGCGACCCCAAAAGCCCCCGAGTAACACGTTTTAAGGGAATCGGATCAAATTTGAAAATTTTTTCCGACATATTGGATCCGCCATTTTGAATTTTTAAAAAGTGACTTCAGATTCGTAATCAGCGACCTTAAAAACCCCCGAGTAACAAGTTTTAATCGAATCTGATCAAATTTGAATTTTGTCCGCCATATTGATTTCGCCATTTTGGATTTTTAAAAAAAAAAACTTTAGATTTATATTCGAGAACCCTAAAAAATGATAAAGAATGAGTTACAGAATAATTTACCTCGTTTTTTGCTTTTAATTCATAAAAGTATTTTGAGATTTTTGGACCTTTTGACTTTTGATAGTTCTATTGGCATCGGAAATGGAATTTTGCAAAAAACGCCCATCGGCATTTTAAAGTACATGAACGTAGAAATCTTTTAAGCCCTAGAACGTTTAAATCCATCAAAGCAATTTTTGTTTAGAGCTCTGTCCGTGTTGACGTGGAATGTCCCATATACAGAAATTACTTTTTTGTTATTATATTCCTTTTTGCATAGCACGTAGTCCAAATCGTCAAAATATAAACAAATAAGAAATATAGAACTTCATAGCGGTGGCGAAAAGAGGTAGTAGTTTTGTACACTACTCTATTTACCGACAAAAAAATACGCAATTTTGATTGGTTGCCTGTAATAAGGCTTAAAAGAATTGGACAAGTTTTTGGTATATTAAATACTTTTGCTATTGGTAGAACTGTATTTATACCTAATGCACATTATCGACTGACGATACCTTATTTTGCAGTATTGCAGTCTGTCAAAATGTGTATTGAGTGTAACTCATAAAAATTATTGTTTTAAACAAAGTGTTGAAGTGTAAAAGTATTGAATTGTTTGAAGACTCTGCGATTTGAATAAAGGTAAAGTATAAATGTGTATGTCTACACGTCGGTAAAGTAAAAACTGCACAAAATTACCACTTGGTACCACTATGGTATCGAAAATTCCAATTCTTTTAGCGCGGCGCTGTCAGTCTACAAACGACAATAACCTCAAAACGTCAAATTATATTGTGTAGAATATCAAAATATTTCATAACAAACAATTTTGCTGCTAAAATTCAATTAAATAAAAATTTATTTTAAATTACACAGAAGTTGTCTTAAAAATATTGCATCTTAAAATTAGATGCCTTTTCTGCCTCAAAATAAAATCTTCTTTCTACTTTAATATAAAGAAAAAGATTTTAGTAATTACTTCTAAAAGAAAAAGGTTATATTGCGAAAAAAATATTCTTTAATTGAAATAGATATTAAACAATTATATAATTTCATTCTATAAATAAATAGTAAGTATAAAGTACACAGTGTACATATGTAAATAAAGGCCTCGGATAACATCATTCTTTCGACCTATTCTACTATTTTCATAAAAGGCATCTCTTTTCAACTTAGTTTTGAAAAATTCGATTGTATTTCTACTTTTCTTCCATGAATTGTGTAACAAAATAACACTTTTTTAAAATAAAAAAATACTACTTATTTTTATTTTCAAAGTGATAAAAATAGCTATAATCAAATCTTTTCCTCTAAAGTGTCTTATATTTTTTATAATTTATATATAATAATAATAATATTATTATTATTATTATTTTTTTTATTTTTTATATTTTTTTTTGTCTTTTTAGCGCATGCAGAAGACTTGTTATGAATAAATTAAATTATCAATTATTAAAATAAATTTTAAAAATTTAGTTTCAAATATTTTTCAAAAATTTATTTACAAGTTAGACTATTTTTGTATTTTAATGAATTTCGCCAATAACAAGGGTTGCAACAGGTACAAAGAATTAAGAAATTTATCCAAAATAGAGAAAAAATATTAAATTTCTAGGAACGCTACAAAAATTCTACTTCTTGCTAACTTTGAAAATCCTGAAAATCTTAAACTGCTTTCTTAGAATAAAGATAAAATAATAAAAAAAGGAATCGACAAACACTAAGTTTTTTGTGTTTTAAAGTCAATTCGAGGCCTGTAAGTACGAATAAAAGATAAATTAATTATTTTTTAATTTAAAACATTGTTGCCATGTCGTATATTAAATAATATTTTATTATAATTATAAAGGAATTCTGAATAGAAAAATGTTTAAAGTTCACAACTTTTAAGAAATATATATTTTTTCTAGAACATTGATAATAATTTTTCTGTTATTAAAGACTTTTATGTACAAAAAACTAAATACTAAAGAATAACAAAAATAATAATAAAGCAATTATATTTTTTGTTAGATTGCGTTAATGTGGCAAAATAATATTTTTGAATGTAATTTGTTTTTACACGGAAAAAAATAATTCGGAAATAGTTCCTAAATTCGTTCCGAAATTGAGGATATGAGCAAAAGTCGGTAATTATTATAGAGCTGTTATTTGGAAGAAATGTCGAACTTTCAAAATAGATATTTAGGAATTTTATGGTAAGAACTCGGTATTTATGTGATAGTTTTTACGAAATGTAGCGGCTGAGTATTTCAGATAGTCTGGACGGTAGAACTTCCGATGAGTTCGGGAAAAATTCAGAGGGTCGCTTCATATATGAAGAAGCTCTTATAAGGGCTACAGAATAGTTCCGGAACAATTCCGTAGCAAAGAAAATAAAAAAAAGAAGTTGTGTATACGCGTATATACTTGATCGACATTCGTCAAGCAAGGCGAACTGTGATTGGTTGAGGAGGATACACACACATACATACATACATACATAATACACTTATAGCTACCTACATATATTCTAACGCACACATAATTTATACACAAATAAACGCAAATACACGACGCATTGAATCGCACGCTGGTTGTAGGGACCTGGGAAGTCTCTTATATACTAGACTTTACTTTTATTCAGCGCTTGTGAGAAACGGGGTCGGCACATCTTTTCTTTCGATGAAGTTCGGGAATTATTATGAAATTTAAACTGGAGTTCTCCTTGATTAGACGCTTGTAAATACTATTTTAGAAGAAATATAATTTCTACGACAAAATTTCGATAATATTATAGACCAGTCCTGTATTTCTCCAGGAATTTATTTACAATGCTGATTTTGAAAGTCTCACAAAAACCGTTTCGTAATTAGTTCGGAACGATTCAGATATACTTACATTGAATTTCTAAAAATTTCTGGAACTTTGCACAAATCCTCAATTATGGAACAAATTCAGGAATTCTTACAGAATTTATTTTTTCCGTGTAAATAGCTTTAGGGTAAGAATTTCTGAAGTTGTCCCCTATTTTTTTGGGTCGGTGAATTTTTCTCATTCTTATATATTTCGATAGCCTATGGTGGTATAATAAAAACCTGTAAAAAAATAGTTTTCCAAAATTCGAATATTTGCCAAAGTTATTCAAGATCAAAGCTGTTATTTGTAGCGTTTTAGTAAATAGCTAATTACTGAAGATCGGATGAACCGATTCTAATAAAAATTGAAGGTAAATTTACCTGAGTAATTGTTCTTTTGATAAATGATCAAAATTTTAATTAAAAAATATAATTTGTTTAAATAAATTAACTTTTTAATTTTCGAAGTTAAAAAAAATGTGTTCTCCATCTTTTTTTATATTTGTTTTTAATAATCAAATAGAGAATACTTTTAAAATTTTATTTGAACAATAAAAAAGCAGAATTCTTTATTACTTTAGAAAATATAATATTTTTAATTACAAAATTGTTTTTGAAAAGTAAGAGAGATTTAAAACAAAACAAATGAACAAACTAAACTCGACAACTTTAACCAAAAAAATTACAGATTAATTAATTTTTTTTTGTTCAAATAAAATATAGAAAGTATCCTCTATTTGATTATTAAAAATATATATATATATATATATATATATATATATATATATATATATATATATATATATATATATATATATATATATATATATATATATATATATATATATATACAAAAGAAGAAGAACACATTTTTTTAACCTCAAAAATTAAAAAGTTAATTTATTTAAACAAATTATATTTTTTAATTAAAATTTTGATCATTTATCAAAAGTACAATTACTCAGGTAAATTCACCTTCAATTTTTATTAAAATCGGTTTATCCGATCTCGAGTAATTAGCTATTTACTAAAACGCTAAAAAAACTTTGACCTTTAATATCTCTGCAAATATTCGAATTTTGGAAAACTATTTACAGGTTTTTATTATACCATCATAGGCTATCGAAACATATAAGAATGAGAAAAATTCACCAACCCAAAAAATAGGGGCCCACTTCAGGAATTCTTACCCTTTATATAATTTTAAATTTTAAAAAGATATTCAATATTTGCTTTAGATTCTACACTATGGATAACAACGATGTTAACAAATGGATCGGAAAAATGATTGCCACGGATATGCAGCCATATAATGTTGTCAAAAATAAGGGCTTTAAAGATTTGATAAACAAATTGACTTGCAATAATTATAAAATGCCTTGTAGGACAACATTTTCAAGGACAATTGTTCCGAAATTATTTTCGGAAATGAAAACGGAAATCAAGAATGAGCTTCTTTTTCATGCTCAAACAGCATTAAGTATTTCATATACTTCAGACTGTTGGAAGTCTCGCGGGAATGACCACTATATTTCATTAACAGTGCACATAATTACTGAAAATTTTGATCTGAGGACTTACGTAGTTGGCAACGATGAAGTGACAGAGAGGCACACAGCCGAATCGTTGAAGAATTATTTATTATTTATTATAAATGAATGGAATTTACCAGGTAATTATTATGAGTCAGGCTCCATGAACTGGCTACCTATTTCAACAACATTTGTAAAAATTAAATCCATTTACGTTGTCTTTTAGGTATTATTGTAAGTAATTATATCCTAAAAGGATTTAAGAAAATTTTTTAAATTAAAAAATTTACAAACAATTTAAGTTTTATACACCCCTTTTTAAAAAAATTCGCAGTTTTTAAAGTTTATATTAAAAAATATGTTAAGACCGGGATTTTATTGATAAATAGATGTAATTTTAAGGAATTTATGTTAAATTGAAAAATATTATTTTTTAATGCAAAATTCGGTAATTTTTTTATAAACAAATAGAGTTATTTTAGTGTTCCCAATTGAAAAATGAAATTCTTTTTTTACATTATCAACCCTCAAATTCTCAAGAAGAAGTACGTAAAAAATTGGTGGTATTCTCTAATTTTGAGCAAATAGCAAAAGTTGTTTTTGTATAAAAGTATATAATCTTACCAGACAGACTGAGAATGTCCGATAATTTTTTTAAACAAAAACGAATCGTCTGTATTTAAAATAGAAGATAATTTAAACATCTATGTTTCTTATTATTTATTATTATTCGTCTTCTGTAGGCGAAGAAGACGAATAATAATAATAAATAATAAGAAACGAAAATGTTTAAATTATCTTCCATTTTAAATACAGACGATTCGTTTTTGTTTTAAAAAAGTATCGGAATTTCTCAGTCTGTCTGGTAAAATTATATACTTTTATACAAAAACAACTTTTGCCATTTGCTCAAAATTAGAGAATACCACCAATTTTTTACGTACTTCTTCTTGAGAATTTGAGGGTTGATAATGTAAAAAAAGAATTTCATTTTTCGATTGGGATCACTAAAATAACTCTATTTGTTTATAAAAAAATTACTGAATTTTGCATTAAAAAATAATATTTTTCAATTTAACATAAATTCCTTAAAATTACATCTATTTATCAATAAAATCCCGGTCTTGAAATATTTTTTTATTATAAGTTCTAAAAACTGAGAATATTTTTTTTAAATGGTGTATAAAACTTAAATTATTTATAAATTTTTTAATTTAAAATTTTTTATTAAATCCTTTTGGGATATCATTACTTACAATAATAGCTAAAAGAAAATGTAATCGGTTTCAATTTTCATAAATGTGGGTGAAACAGGGGGCCAGTTCATGGAGCCTGACTCTTATATATTATATTTACAGTGTATTTAAGTAAGTGTCAGTTACTAATAAATTTCTTTCTTCCTTAGCTAAAAGTAGTGATGTTATGCAAATATTTATGTCCACTGATAATGCCCGAAACGTGATTGCAGCTATAAAGTTACTTCCCACTTGGACCCAAATACGAAGCTTCGCACACACCTTAGATTTGGTAGTCAACAGCGCAAAAGCAGAAAACAAGGTGATTAAAATATTGTTATCAAAGGTAACTAATTGTATTTCTACTATTACTAGTTAATATATTTTAACCGCATAAACTTGAATCCTTTTAGATATTTTAAAGGCTTTATGTTATTCAATATTTTAAATTTTTACAGTGTAAAAAAATCGTAGGAAAAGTCAATAAATCTGATTCAATAAAAAAAAAACTAGACGAAGCTCAAAAAATCATGGGAGAAAAACGGCCTTTAAAACTTCTTCAATTGACTGAGACAAGATGGAATTCAGAATTTTTAATGATTGAAAGAATTGTAAAATTGAAGATTCCATTATCATCAATAATGGAAAATAAGTCTTTAAAGTTTTAACAAAAATTTACTGAGTCCGACTGGTGCTTATTAGAAAATTTAATAATGATACTACAACCATTTTATGAAGCAACCGAGTGTATGAGTGGAAGTAATTACCCTTCTTTGTCAATGACTGTACCTGTTTTACTTTTTATAAAGGATGCTCTTGAAAATTTTGAGAAAAAAAAATCAAAAGATGATTTACCGTTGATAATTCGTTTATATATAATTTCATTAACAAAAAACTTGGATAACCGTTTCAATCTAATTCAATAAAGTGAATTATACAGAAAAGCAATGGTAATGGATCCACGTTTTAGATGCATATTATTGAACAACTCAGAAACAGAAACAATAATTGCAGCTATTTCTTCGGAAATTTTTAAGCATATGAATGTCAATAAAAAAACAATTCTGAATCGTTACCAGGTAAGTACCAAACTTTTATTTAAAAAAAGCAATTTTATATAAAACATTGAAATAATTCTTTACTTTTTCATATAGATTTAATAACAAATGCGCAAAAAAACCGAAAAGCCTTTAAGGTATTTATTTCAAAAGTGGAAGAAAAACAAAACGAATTAATTGCTAATAATTTAGAGCAAATTAAACAACAGGTTATTATTACAATTGTGTTTGCACATAAAACGTAATCTTACAGCAAGGATATTGTTAATATTATTAATTTTTAACAAAAAGCTTGTAATTAAAATTTTTAAGAAGTTTTAAATTCGTTGATTTTTAAATTATATATATATATATGTAATTAAAACATTTTTTAATATGTTATTTCGCAAAAATTGAATTCTAAAAAAATAGGTTTCAGAATTATTTTAGCGAAATATTTCTTTTTTCTCGAAAATTATTAAAACAAATTAATTTAAAGAAGAATTTTATTTAAAAATCCAGGAAAATAATTGAATTAAAATCATGAAAATAATTTTGGAAAAGTTACAGTAGCAAATCTTATAAATTATTTAATTTTAAAAGTTTTGAAATTAGAAATTTTTGAAAATCTTAATTCTTATTTATTTAATTTTTTTTATACAATATTCGTGAAGTCAAAAAGAATTAATTTTTATAAAAGTTTTAAATTACAAAATTGCTCTGAACATTTTTTTAAGTCCACATGTGAAGAAATTAAGTGAAATTACAGACACTTTCTTCTCTAAAATCTAAAATTAATAGTTTTAGACGATAATTTTAGGGATATTTTTTATGTATTATATCTTATTAATTTTAAAGTGAATCACAATATTTTTTAATGACAGGGAAATTACTAAATTTCTGTCTGAACATTATGGAAAAGCAAAAAAATTTTTTTGTGGCAACCTTTTTGTTAAAGGTGTGACATTTTGCTACTTAGAAAAACCATTCTCCAAGCTTGTTGTGAAAAGTTATTAATATATTACATATGCTTAAGATTACATGCTATCCTTCGTTATATAGTTTCATAACAAATGTTATTTCTGTTGTTATTTAATTATAATCATTCAATGTTTTTATTTTTAGGTAATTTTGTATGTTAACGAGGATATAATCAACGTTAACGATTGTGCGTACACTTGGTGGAAATGCAATTTGCGAAGATTTCCATTTGTTGGTAAGATAGCAGCCAAATACTTAGGAATTCAAGGAACCTCAATTCAAAGTGAAAGATTATTTTCAACTGCAGGAAATATAGTCAATTCCAAGCGAACTTCTTTGAAACCAGAGAATGTTACTCAATTGTCGCTTTTAGCGAGTAATTCTCGCCTAAACATATATCAGGGATCACAGTAATTATTATTTCTGCCGTACAAAGTAAAAATAACTTGAGTAACATTCAGTAAAATATGTAACTAAATTTTACTATTATAGAGTTACGACTAAAATTTAATTTAGTCTTTCCCTGATTTCCATATTCAAAAAATTGACTGATTCGCTGATAGCTATTACAAAAAAATCCAAAGCAAATTCAATTATAGTAAATAAAAAAAATTAAAAACAAAATTTCGATCTAAAATCTTAAATATATTTACCTATACTTAAAAAACAACAATTGCTTAAACTGGTTCAATTTCAAATAAAATTATTTAAAACTTAAATAGTTTTTTAAATATAAAATTTTATATTTTTCGGCAAAAATATTAGTTTAAAACCTTCTGAATTTAAATTAATTTGGAAAATTGCAACTGTTTTCCACTAAAAATTTTTCTAATTTAATTCTAATTATTATTTTGATGGAAGTTTTTCTAAAATTCAATTATTTAATGAAATTAGAAAAAGGTATTGTTTCAAAATTCATTGGAAACAAGAATTTTTGTAATAATTCTAGAAAATATTTTTCTAGTAATTCTGATTTGTAATAAAAAAGAAGAAGAAAATGTAAAATTACGCTGCAAATTATTTCCTTTTCTTTCCCAGTGTATATATTTTTATCTTAAATTACTCTAAGTACAGGGATTAAATGTTAAACATTCGACATTCGACATCGCCTAGTTCGAATGTCGAAAATTCGACATTCGAACTAGCTTAGTTCGAATGTCGAATATTCGACATTCGAACTGGCCTAGTTCGGATGTCGAATATTCGACATTCGAACTACGAGAAAATATTCGAACAGTTCGGTTCGAATTATTTTGCACAGCTCTAATAGGTATAACAGAGTCGTGAGGGAAGGATTTTTAATATGATTCCACAATAATTAAAAACTCTGTAAAGCGCCAATTATTTTCTTATTGCAAAACAATAATAATTAAATAATTTTATTGCAAAATTATAATAATTAAATCTATAATGTAACAATTTAATTGTTATACGAACAAAACACAGTGATTTATAAAAGTAATATTAAATAATTTAAATGACAAACTTTGATTTCTATAATCAGTCTAAAATTTTACTTATGTTTTTAAGATTGTTAAGATAAGGATATATTTTCATATTAAAAATCTACGTCGTAGAATAATAATGAAAGAGAATCTAATGTACTTTTCAAGTTGTTTTAAGAGAAACGGGAAAAAGTATTAAAACTAATTTGAAACACTTATAAATATTAATTAAAGTTCATCTATTGAAATTACGTTGCGCACCGGTTGAGGTTTTAATGATTTTAATTAACGAATTTATAATTTTTTAACAGAAAAGTAAGACAAAAATGTATAAAAATGATAAACATAATCATCATTTCTTACTAAACAACAAATTTCTGAAAAATATTTGATTTTTTAAGTGCACAAAAAAGCCCCATAGAATCCTGGTTTTTCAGTTTTTTCCACTTTTCTCTTAAAATAGTCAATAAAAAGTTAGCGCATTGCGTATGTATCATCACAACACAATTGACAACAAATATCCAGCTCAGTTTATGAGACACATTAAAAGTCTAGAAGATCTGGTATAATTTTTCCGAACTTTCAAAATTTTTGACACAATTTTTCCGTTTTTAGAATTTTTTTTGCCAACTGACAAAAAATTAAATAATAACATTTATTGCTCTCTATTTAAATTAACAAAATAATTCATTTTAAGAATTATATTCATTAAAAACGTCGCGTTCACAAAATAGTCCCAGTTGACGGTACTGAAATAAATAAAACAAATATAAATATTTTACACCCTGAAAAAATGATATTGTCAATTCCGACATACGAGTATGGTTAGAACGTATAGCTGAAACAGCAATACTGTATTTCTGTTCTTAAAATACAGTATTGGTGTTCTTCACATACAAATGGCTGTTCTACACTGCATATAACTGAAACAGCAATACTGTATGGCAGTCCTATATCCACCAATATAATATGTGAGAATTGGCTATATTTATGGCAGTACCATAAATATATTTTTTCAGTGCACTTATTAAGAAATACATCATTCCCTCACAAGGATCATTCCCTCATCAAAAAATATAATGAGGGAATGATGATGAGGGAATGACGAAACGAAACAAAATGACCATAATCTCAAAAACATAACCTTACTTTCTTATGTACGAAGAAAAGTACGATATTACTACTTGAACCACATGCAAAGATACTATGATTATTAAATAAGAAAGTGCTTAGCGTTATAGAACGCAAATGAGGGAATGACGTTAAAAAATGTAACATTTAACAAACTTATTGACAAATTAGTTTTAACAAAACATCCTTTCTACAACCATTCACTCTAGTGTATGTTGTCAATCACAATGTTGACAACTTTGAAAAAAATTAAAGCAGGGCTTCGTAGGTCTTTAAAATTTGGTCCAATCACACTGTTTTAAAACGGTGAGGGAATGATAAGTTTTTCAAGGACAAAGGGCTTAGGGGGTTAAGTGTGCAAAAACTGCCCCCGCATCTATTTTTCTCAAATTTGGCCCATATATTACTATCCATATAACTATAACTTTCTGCAATTTTGAACTCAAAATTCGCTTTTTTGGGGGAGTTATGGAGGGGGAAAGCAAAATCAAAAAACTTATTTTTCTCGAAAACTACTGAACCGATTTTAATGAAATTTTAAGAGGTTGTAAATATAGATAAGACGATTTTAGAAAAAAAAATCAAAATTTTTTTTTCAAAAAAAATTTTTGAAATTTTCAAAATTTTTTTTTTAGGGTTATTTTTTGAAGTGACCACTTTCTCTTTTGTTGTAAAAAGTACCTTATAATGTCCCCTTTAACATATATTTTTTCCAAATTTTTTAAAAATATAGTTTTTGAGTAAAATGTCAAAAACCATGGTCATGCTATTTGCCACGTACGGTAATGCACATAATTATATACATATGGGCAATTTCATGTGATAGGGTATAGCCAAATAAGTATGGAAAAAGTGACCCGAATATATTTTTTCCCATACATTCCTACCCACTTAAAAATAACTTTTTGAAATTTTTAACTCAAAATTTTGAGTTTTTTGGAACTTATGGAGAGGAAAAAAAATCGAAAAACGCATTATTCTCAAAAACTACTGTATGCATTTTAATCAGCTTTGAATATGTTGAAAAGACAATTAAAGAGATTCCAAAAAAAAATTTCAAATTTTTTTTTCAAAAAATTTTAAAAATCTTTTTTTTTGAAAATTTTAAAATGAAAATTTTTTGAAATTTTCAAAAAAAGATTTTCTAGTTCTATTAAAGTGACATTTTTATGTATTTTCTCATTTCATTCTCTTGTGTGATCTACTGAATAAAAAAATTTTGTCCGACATGATTTTAGGGTGTGTCACGGTAAATAACTCAAAAACTTACCCGGTACATTTTTATGTTGTATGTAAATGGTTAATTAATTAATTATTTATTTAATTACAAATTAATACTTATGGGTTTTCTGAATACAAATCTGTAATCGATGTTAAAAAAAATTATTTCCAAATAAAAATCCAAAAAATGCATAAGTAGTTTTTGAGAATAATGCGTTTTTCGATTTTTTTTCCTCTCCATAAGTTCCAAAAAACTCAAAATTTTGAGTTAAAAATTTCAAAAAGTTATTTTTAAGTGGGTAGGAATGAATAGGGAAAAATATATTCGGGTCACTTTTTCCATACTTATTTGGCTATACCCTATCACATGAAATTGCCCATATGTATATATGTGCATTACCGTACGTGGCAAATAGCATGACCATGGTTTTTGACATTTTACTCAAAAACTATATTTTTAAAAAATTTGGAAAAAATATATGTTAAAGGGGACATTATAAGGTACTTTTTACAACAAAAGAGAAAGTGGTCACTTCAAAAAATAACCCTAAAAAAAATTTTTGAAAATTTCAAAAATTTTTTTCAAAAATTTTTTTTGAAAAAAAAATTTTGATTTTTTTTTCTAAAATCGTCTTATCTATATTTACAACCTCTTAAAATTTCATTAAAATCGGTTCAGTAGTTTTCGAGAAAAATAAGTTTTTTGATTTTGCTTTCCCCCTCCATAACTCCCCCAAAAAAGCGAATTTTGAGTTCAAAATTGCAGAAAGTTATAGTTATATGGATAGTAATATATGGGCCAAATTTGAGAAAAATAGATGCGGGGGCAGTTTTTGCACACTTAACCCCCTAAGCCCTTTTGAAGTATAATTAAAAATATTTCCATTGGCTTTTTTTAAATTACAAACTTATGTAGTTACAATCAATACTATCTTATATAAGTAAAAAATAAGATAACCAACAATTTGTAAGGAATTTTACGTTTTGAGTTAATAATTCTCTTCAAATTTAGCAATTGGGACATAGTGAGGAAATGATTTTCAGGGTAATTTCTTGGACATATCTTTTTTGTTTATCATATAAAAAATAAATTTGTTCCATAAATTCGAACATCTAGTACAATAGTTTTATTAAAAAAAAAACTTTTCATAATTGACGATCCTGATTTACAGAAATCATTAAGGACATCAATTTCGATTTTTTCTTAGAATCAGCCTTATAAAGATAATGCGCAAAACACCATTATGTCAATTTAGAGCTTTCCTGCATCAATCATCAAAATTAATGATAAAATTGTAGCCAAAAACTAAAATTACATTCTCCAAAAAATCCTTTTCTGACAGAAATAAAAATTATAAATTTTAAATAGTTTTGGTCCGAACTGCAAAATTTTAAACTAAATAAATTGTTTTTAGAAGGGTTGTCGAAAAATTCAAGAACAGCGTTAGAGCCTAAAACTTGAAGGACGTATACGTGATATATAGTTTAGGAACATGAAAATTAAATTACTGGATTAGAGCTTAAAAAATTATTTGTTTAGTAAATAATTTTTTCAATTTATAAACTATAATGCCCAAAACACCATTATGTCAATTTAGAGCTTTCTTGCATCAAACATCAAAATTAATGATAAAATTAAAGCCAAAAACTAAAATTACATTCTCTAATAAAAGCATTTCTGACAGAAATAAAAATTATAAATTTTAAGAAGTTTTAGTCCGAACTGCAAAAGTTTAAACTAAATAAATTGTATTTAGAAGGGTTATACAAAAATTCAAGAACAGCGTTAGAGCCTAACACTTGAAGGACGTATACGTAATATATAGTTTGGGGACATGAAAATTAAATTACCGGATCTGAGCTTAGAAAATTATTTGTTAAGTAAATAATTTTTTAATTTATAAACTACTAGCTGCGATACCCGTCTTCGACGTGTTTCTTAGTATTTTTAAAGTTTTTCATATTGAGTATTGATTAGTATTTAACCAACTACATTTAAACTAATTTTCTTGATGATTATTAATATTAATTAATGAAGAAGAAAACGAAATTTTAAGGAAAGTAAAAAGATAATGTTTAGAATTTTTAAAATCGCTCTAAGTGTGAAAACCATCATGGCTTAATAACGGCCCAGTACTGGCAAAGTTGTCACCTAGTCTTGGGCGATATTATTGGGACGACTCTTGTGGTGTTAATTACGGTTGGACGTCGGCAGACGTTAATGGCCCAATATTGACTGCCATTACTTACCCAGAATTGGCAAAATACAAAAACTAATATAAATTATTACATTTTTTATTAATTAACTAATTAATTTATCATATTTATACGTCTTTTATTTCACTTTGCTACTCTGACGTGAAGTCAAGAAAGCTTAATGGTTTTATAAGCTACACTATTTATCGATATTGTGATATTATTATGGCGAGGTACGTCCTAATATTGGCAATTGTATTTTGCCATCATAGCAGATACAAAATTTTTGCTATTAATGTGCCATTACTGAGCCGAGCAACGTCCCAATATTCTGAAACTGAAATTACCAACGTTTATTCGACGAAAATTTTTACTTTAGCTAATTGCTTATTTTAATATTAACAGCCCTTTAAAAAAATTACGAAAGGATCACGGATTTCCCGAAATTCCTGGAAATTCAACTAAATTATTGTTTCCTCGCCTCCCAAGCATTTTTTTCTCTTAATAATCAGAAGCCATTTAAAAAAATTGAAAAAAGTATTCAAGGCGAGGAAAGTAGTGATTTTTATTTTTTTGTCACGGATTTCCCAAAAATCCCAGAATTCAGTTTTATCCAATACTTTCAATTACAACTTGCCATCATAGATAGAAAAGTTTATCCTAATAATCTGACAATAATGTACCACTATTGGTCCGTGCTAAGTCCCGTTACCAGCAATGAGACGTTTTGTATGTTAGTATATAGGCCCAAGTAATTTTTGCCAGTTTTCTGCAGACATTCACTGAAAAAATTACATTCTAATTTTAAGAAAATCTTCTTAAATATGCGCCAAGAATATTCCCCCACTTAGATTATGTGGGAAATATTCTTACAATAAGAAGAAAATTAGTATTGTAAGAATGTTTCCCACTTAATTTAAGTGGGGAATATTCTTGGCGCATATTTAAGAAGTTTTTCTTAAAATTAGAATGTAATTTTTTCAGTGTTGACGGGCCCGTTTTGCAGTCTTGGAATTTCACACTTGGAGCTTATAAAAAACTATTTATTAGCTTTTTTTCCGAGAAGCACCACGTGGAGGTAACCACTATTAGTATTGTTTTTGGCAAGTTTTTAAATCCCGTGCAGAAATTGCCCTAACAGCACTGCAAAAACTGGTATCTCACTCGTGTCTTAAAATGAGTTGCTTTAAGTGTTTAAACCATTGAGATACAAAATCTGTTTTATATTGAGACATTTAATTTCATCTCGTGTCTCATTTTAAGACATTAAAGGTAACTCAATGCGTATAAGACACGTAAAACGTCTTCTTAGTGTGAGACGGATACTCGAAACACATTTCGTGTCTCAAAATGCATTGCTAAATGTGTAACTGTAAGACACTTTGAAACGTCTTAAAATGAGACACATATCTGTTTCAAATATGTGGACTAAGATATCTTATGTGTTTCAAATATGGGACAAAACGTCTCAAAATGAGACACTTGTTTTTGCAGTGAGGGCCCTGACCCCGCATGAAACCAGGACCCGACCTGGCAGCTCGTCAAATCAGGCTTTGCGCCATGGCGCCGGACGGGTTCCTTGTTTCACCCAGGTCTGGACCCGGCCAGGCCCCTGTCAAAATTTCTACTCGGGATTATTTTCCAGGAGCTTAGTAAAACTAAAAAAATTCTTGTTAATTAAATTTGATAAAAGATATAAAACATTTTCATTTCAGTGTTACTAAATTATCTTGGATCATAATTTGTAAAAACAAAAAACATCTTATTTAAAAGTAATAAGTAGGTAAAATCAAAAAAATTAGATATTAATATTTTCAATTTTTATGGGTAAAAATATTTAAACTTTTAAATTTTAGATTTAAAATTCCTATTTTTTCTATTTTTATGATCAAATTTGACATGGGCGAATTTCCCTTTTTTACGGGTAGGGAATTTCTCGTCAAATTTGTTCACAGAAGAGTGCTGCGAAACTTTTAAAAGGGTAGATTGAATTTTTTAGTATTTTAAGAGTGGCCGGTTGACCCGCGAGAATTTAGGGGAATGAAAATTTAACCCTTATGGGGAACTGCATGGGGAACCAATGCAACCCTCGGTGCTGCGATGTAGGTTGAATTTTGGTATCGACGTTGAGCGGGGGGGGGGTCGTGACAGTGAGGCGGACGATGGGGGCCTTGCTGCTGACATCGTGGTTAGGAGAGAATTGGCAGGCAGGCGGTGGGGGACCCAGGGCGGCTGGAGAATAGCTTCCTTCCTTCTCTCCTTCCTTCCTTCTCCTTCTGGCTGCTGGTCGAGGCTCGTAGCATGGAAGATAGGAAAATGGGTATAGGAGAAAAATAAGCCGACTTGAGTAATTTCAAGTATAGCCTTTATTTCTTAGCTCGAACCGGTACCTCCCCCTCCAGGCAATGAGAGGTCGGTTACGGTTGTCGAAGTACATTTCTCGGTGATCCGCTTATATCTACGCAATGAGCGAAGTCATATTCGTACGAATCGCGTATGCGCACCACACAGCACTTCATGTAATTAATATGGAAAATTGAGTAGCTTTACCGGTAAGTGGCCGAGAACAGGCGCCACCTACGGTGAAAATACCGTAAGGTCGCTCATTTTTCCGGATCGATCAAAAAATTAAAAGTGAGGAAAAATCCCTCACGTCAAATTAAAATTAAAATTACCAAGAAAACAAATTAATTAATTAATTAGAAAATATCAATTTAATTTTAATTCAATTTTAATTTAATTTAAAATATTATTTAATTCATATGAACATTTTTTTGTTAACTTCTGCATAACTTTCTTGATTTTAAAAACTGAATATTGAAACAATTTTTTTGGTCCAATGAGGCAAATTTCTTGCTTTAAATACTGGTCTTTAAATAAAAAAAGTTTAATAACTTTCCATAAAAAGCTTGTTTAAAAATCAAGAATCATCATTTTGGTAGAAAAAATTTGATCAGAAAAAACGAAAAAAATTTCAAAATACGTCTTTTTTTGAAATTTTAGTATATAAATGGGTTGTATTTATCTAAAAAAGTTAGCTAAGGATAGTTTTGCATCCATTTTATAAAAAATTAAAAATTTTCATTTTTTTGATTTTTCGAATTTTTTGAAAAAATGTCGTAACTTTCGTTCAAGTTAATATTTTTTAATCGGATACGGCTATGATTTTAAGTTACGTTAATGCCTAATAGACTGCCAAGTTTCACTTTAATCGGTTAAACCGTTTTGAAGTGATGCGCGAACAAAGTTTTGCATACAGACAGACAGACAGAAATTTTTTTTTTTACATTTTTCGAATTCTCATGTCCCAAAACAAAAAAATATATAAAAATTTTCAAGCTTGGAGCATTGTACAGACAGCAGTCTGATTTTATTAATATAGATAATGCCCAAAAATACATTATGTCAATTTATAGCTTTCTTGCATAAAACATCAAAATTAATTATAAAATTATAGCCAAAAACTAAAATTACATTGTCTAAAAAATCCATTTCTGCCAGAAATAAAAATTATAAATTTTAAAAAGTTTTGGTCCGAACTACAAAATTTTAAACTAAACGAATTGTTTTCAAAAGGGTTATACAAAAATTCAAGAACAGCGTTAGAGCCTAACACTTAAAGGACGTATACGTAATATATAGTTTGGGGACATAAAACTTAAACTACCGGATTAGAGCTTAAAAAATTATTTGTTTAGTAAATAATTTTTTCAATTTATAAACTATAATGCCCAAAACACCATTATGTTAATTTAGAGCTTTCATGCATCAAACATCAAAATTAATTATAAAATTAAAGCCAAAAACTAAAATTACATTCACTAATAAATGCATTTCTGACAGAAATAAAAATTATAAATTTTAAGAAGTTTTAGTCCCAACTGCAAAAGTTTAAACTAAATAAATTGTATTTAGAAGGGTTATACAAAAATTCAAGAACAGCGTTAGAGCCTAACACTTGAAGGACGTATACGTAATATATAGTTTAGGGACATGAAAATTAAATTACCAGATCTGAGCTTAGAAAATTATTTGTTAAGTAAATAATTTTTTAATTTATAAACTATAATGCCCAAAAATACTTTATGTCTATTTATATCTTTCTTGCATAAAACATCAAAATTAATTATAAAATTATAGCCAAAAACTAAAATTACATTGTCTAAAAAAATCCATTTCTGCCAGAAATAAAAATTTTAAAAAGTTTTGGTCCGAACTACAAAATTTTAAAATAAACGAATTGTTTTCAGAAGGGTTATAGGAAAATTTAAGAACAGCGTTAGAGCCTAACACTTAAAGGACGTATACGTAATATATAGTTTGGGGACATAAAAATTAAATTACTGGATTAGAGCTTAAAAAATTATTTGTTTAGTAAATAATTTTTTCAATTTATAAACTATAATGCCCAAAACACCATTATGTTAATTTAGAGCTTTCTTGCATCAAACATCAAAATTAATTATAAAAATGTAGTTAGAAGTGAAAATTACATTCTTTAATAAATCCATTTCTGCCAGAAATAAAAATTATAATTTTAAAAAAGTTTTGGTCTAAACTGCAAAAGTTTAAACTAAATAAACTGTTTTCAGAAGGGTTATAGGAAAATTCAAGAACAGCGTTAGAGCCTACAACTTGAAGGACGTATACGTAATATATAGTTTAGAGACATGAAACTTAAATTACCGTATTAGAGCTTAAAAAATTACTTGTTTAGTAAATAATTTTTTAATTTATAAACTATAATGCCCAAAACACCATTATGTCAATTTAGAGCTTTCTTGCATCAAACTTTAAAATTAATGATAAAATTAAAGCCAAAAACTAAAATTACATTCTCTAATAAATGCATTTCTGCCAGAAATAAAAATTATAAACTTTAAAAAGTTTTAGTCCGAACTGCAAAAGTCTAAACTAAATAAATTGTATTAAGAAGGGTTATAAAAAAATTCAAGAACAGCGTTAGAGCCTAACACTTAAAGGACGTATACGTAATATATAGTTTGGGGACATGAAAATTAAATTACCGGATCTGAGCTTAGAAAATTATTTGTTTAGTAAATAATTTTTTCATTTATAAACTATAATGCCCAAAACATCATTATATCAATTTATAGCTTTCTTGCATAAATCATCAAATTTAAGGATAAAATTATAGTCAAAAACTAAAATTACATTGTCTAAAAAAATCCATTTCTGCCAGAAATAAAAATTATAAATTTTAAAAAGTTTTGGTCCGAAGTACAAAATTTTAAACTAAACGAATTGTTTTTAGAAGGGTTATAGAAAAATTCAAGAACAGCGTTAGAGCCTAACACTTGAAGGACGTATACGTAATATATAGTGTAGGGACATGAAAATTAAATTACCGGATCTGTGCTTAGAAAATTATTTGTTTAGTAAATAATTTTTTCAATTTATAAACTATAATGCCCAAAACACCATTATGTTAATTTAGAGCTTTCATGCATCAAACATCAAAATTAATTATAAAATTAAAGCCAAAAACTAAAATTACATTCTCTAATAAATGCATTTCTGACAGAAATAAAAATTATAAATTTTAAGAAGTTTTAGTCCCAACTGCAAAAGTTTAAACTAAATAAATTGTATTTAGAAGGGTTATACAAAAATTCAAGAACAGCGTTAGAGCCTAACACTTGAAAAACGTATACGTAATATATAGTTTGGGGACATGAAAATTAAATTACCAGATCTGAGCTTAGAAAATTATTTGTTAAGTAAATAATTTTTTAATTTATAAACTATAATGCCCAAAAATACTTTATGTCAATTTATAGCTTTCTTGCATAAAACATCAAAATTAATGATAAAATTATAGCCAAAAACTAAAATTACATTGTCTAAAAAAATCCATTTCTGCCAGAAATAAAAATTTTAAAAAGTTTTGGTCCGAACTACAAAATTTTAAAATAAACGAATTGTTTTCAGAAGGGTTGTAGGAAAATTTAAGAACAGCGTTAGAGCCTAACACTTAAAGGACGTATACGTAATATATAGTTTGGGGACATGAAATTAAATTACTGGATTAGAGCTTAAAAAATTATTTGTTTAGTAAATAATTTTTTCAATTTATAAACTATAATGCCCAAAACACCATTATGTTAATTTAGAGCTTTCTTGCATCAAACATCAAAATTAATTATAAAAATACAGTTAGAAGTGAAAATTAGATTCTTTAATACATCCATTTCTGCCAGAAATAAAAATTATAATTTTAAAAAAGTTTTGGTCTAAACTGCAAAAGTTTAAACTTAATAAACTGTTTTCAGAAGGGTTATAGGAAAATTCAAGAACAGCGTTAGAGCCTACAACTTGAAGGACGTATACGTAATATATAGTTTAGAGACATGAAACTTAAATTACCGTATTAGAGCTTAAAAAATTACTTGTTTAGTAAATAATTTTTTAATTTATAAACTATAATGCCCAAAACACCATTATGTCAATTTAGAGCTTTCTTGCATCAAACATTAAAATTGATGATAAAATTAAAGCCAAAAACTAAAATTACATTTTCTAATAAATGCATTTCTGCCAGAAATAAAAATTATAAACTTTAAAAAGTTTTAGTCCGAACTGCAAAAGTTTAAACTAAATAAATTGTATTTAGAAGGGTTATACAAAAATTCAAGAACAGCGTTAGATCCTAACACTTGAAGGACGTATACGTAATATATAGTTTGGGGAAATGAAAATTAAATTACCGGATCTGAAATTAGAAAATTATTGTTTAGTAAATAATTTTTTAATTTATAAACTATAATGCCCAAAACATCATTATATCAATTTATAGCTTTCTTGCATAAATCATCAAATTTAAGGATAAAATTATAGTCAAAAACTAAAATTACATAGTCTAAAAAAATCCATTTCTGCCAGAAATAAAAATTATAAATTTTAAAAAGTTTTGGTCCGAAGTACAAAATTTTAAACTAAACGAATTGTTTTCAGAAGGGTTATAGAAAAATTCAAGAACAGCGTTAGAGCCTAACACTTGAAGGACGTATACGTAATGTACAGTTTGGGGACATAAAACTTAAACTACCGGATTAGAGCTTAAAAAATTATTTGTTTAGTAAATAATTTTTTCAATTTATAAACTATAATGCCCAAAACACCATTATGTTAATTTAGAGCTTTCTTGCATCAAACATCAAAATTAATTATAAAAATACAGTTAGAAGTGAAAATTAGATTCTTTAATACATCCATTTCTGCCAGAAATAAAAATTATAATTTTAAAAAAGTTTTGGTCTAAACTGCAAAAGTTTAAACTTAATAAACTGTTTTCAGAAGGGTTATAGGAAAATTCAAGAACAGCGTTAGAGCCTACAACTTGAAGCACGTATACGTAATATTTAGTTTAGAGACATGAAACTTAAATTACCGTATTAGAGCTTAAAAATTTACTTGTTTAGTAAATAATTTTTTAATTTATAAACTATAATGCCTAAAACACCATTATGTCAATTTAGAGCTTTCTTGCATCAAACATTAAAATTAATAATAAAATTAAAGCCAAAAACTAAAATTACATTCTCTAATAAATGCATTTCTGCCTGAAATAAAAATTATAAACTTTAAAAAGTTTTAGTCCGAACTGCAAAAGTTTAAACTAAATAAATTGTATTTAGAAGGGTTATACAAAAATTCAAGAACAGCGTTAGATCCTAACACTTGAAGGACGTATACGTAATATATAGTTTGGGGACATGAAAATTAAATTACCGGATCTGAAATTAGAAAATTATTTGTTTAGTAAATAATTTTTTAATTTATAAACTATAATGCCCAAAAAAACATTATGCCAATTTATAGCTTTCTTGCATAAAACATTAAAATTAATGATAAAATTAAAGCCAAAAACTAAAATTAGATTCTCTAATAAATGCATTTCTGACAGAAATAAAAATTATAAATTTTAAAAAGTTTTAGTCCGAACTGCAAAAGTTTAAACTAAATAAATTGTATTTAGAAGGGTTATACAAAAATTCAAGAACAGCGTTAGAGCCTAACACTTGAAGGACGTATACGTAATATATAGTTTAGGGACATGAAAATTAAATTACCAGATCTGAGCTTAGAAAATTATTTGTTAAGTAAATAATTTTTTAATTTATAAACTATAATGCCCAAAAATACTTTATGTCTATTTATATCTTTCTTGCATAAAACATCAAAATTAATTATAAAATTATAGCCAAAAACTAAAATTACATTGTCTAAAAAAATCCATTTCTGCCAGAAATAAAAATTTTAAAAAGTTTTGGTCCGAACTACAAAATTTTAAAATAAACGAATTGTTTTCAGAAGGGTTATAGGAAAATTTAAGAACAGCGTTAGAGCCTAACACTTAAAGGACGTATACGTAATATATAGTTTGGGGACATGAAAATTAAATTACTGGATTAGAGCTTAAAAAATTATTTGTTTAGTAAATAATTTTTTCAATTTATAAACTATAATGCCCAAAACACCATTATGTTAATTTAGAGCTTTCTTGCATCAAACATCAAAATTAATTATAAAAATGTAGTTAGAAGTAAAAATTACATTCTTTAATAAATCCATTTCTGCCAGAAATAAAAATTATAATTTTAAAAAAGTTTTGGTCTAAACTGCAAAAGTTTAAACTAAATAAACTGTTTTCAGAAGGGTTATAGGAAAATTCAAGAACAGCGTTAGAGCCTACAACTTGAAGGACGTATACGTAATATATAGTTTAGAGACATGAAACTTAAATTACCGTATTAGAGCTTAAAAAATTACTTGTTTAGTAAATAATTTTTTAATTTATAAACTATAATGCCCAAAACACCATTATGTCAATTTAGAGCTTTCTTGCATCAAACTTTAAAATTAATGATAAAATTAAAGCCAAAAACTAAAATTACATTCTCTAATAAATGCATTTCTGCCAGAAATAAAAATTATAAACTTTAAAAAGTTTTAGTCCGAACTGCAAAAGTCTAAACTAAATAAATTGTATTAAGAAGGGTTATAAAAAAATTCAAGAACAGCGTTAGAGCCTAACACTTAAAGGACGTATACGTAATATATAGTTTGGGGACATGAAAATTAAATTACCGGATCTGAGCTTAGAAAATTATTTGTTTAGTAAATAATTTTTTCATTTATAAACTATAATGCCCAAAACATCATTATATCAATTTATAGCTTTCTTGCATAAATCATCAAATTTAAGGATAAAATTATAGTCAAAAACTAAAATTACATTGTCTAAAAAAATCCATTTCTGCCAGAAATAAAATTATAAATTTTAAAAAGTTTTGGTCCGAAGTACAAAATTTTAAACTAAACGAATTGTTTTTAGAAGGGTTATAGAAAAATTCAAGAACAGCGTTAGAGCCTAACACTTGAAGGACGTATACGTAATATATAGTGTAGGGACATGAAAATTAAATTACCGGATCTGTGCTTAGAAAATTATTTGTTTAGTAAATAATTTTTTCAATTTATAAACTATAATGCCCAAAACACCATTATGTTAATTTAGAGCTTTCATGCATCAAACATCAAAATTAATTATAAAATTAAAGCCAAAAACTAAAATTACATTCTCTAATAAATGCATTTCTGACAGAAATAAAAATTATAAATTTTAAGAAGTTTTAGTCCCAACTGCAAAAGTTTAAACTAAATAAATTGTATTTAGAAGGGTTATACAAAAATTCAAGAACAGCGTTAGAGCCTAACACTTGAAAAACGTATACGTAATATATAGTTTGGGGACATGAAAATTAAATTACCAGATCTGAGCTTAGAAAATTATTTGTTAAGTAAATAATTTTTTAATTTATAAACTATAATGCCCAAAAATACTTTATGTCAATTTATAGCTTTCTTGCATAAAACATCAAAATTAATGATAAAATTATAGCCAAAAACTAAAATTACATTGTCTAAAAAAATCCATTTCTGCCAGAAATAAAAATTTTAAAAAGTTTTGGTCCGAACTACAAAATTTTAAAATAAACGAATTGTTTTCAGAAGGGTTGTAGGAAAATTTAAGAACAGCGTTAGAGCCTAACACTTAAAGGACGTATACGTAATATATAGTTTGGGGACATGAAAATTAAATTACTGGATTAGAGCTTAAAAAATTATTTGTTTAGTAAATAATTTTTTCAATTTATAAACTATAATGCCCAAAACACCATTATGTTAATTTAGAGCTTTCTTGCATCAAACATCAAAATTAATTATAAAAATACAGTTAGAAGTGAAAATTAGATTCTTTAATACATCCATTTCTGCCAGAAATAAAAATTATAATTTTAAAAAAGTTTTGGTCTAAACTGCAAAAGTTTAAACTTAATAAACTGTTTTCAGAAGGGTTATAGGAAAATTCAAGAACAGCGTTAGAGCCTACAACTTGAAGGACGTATACGTAATATATAGTTTAGAGACATGAAACTTAAATTACCGTATTAGAGCTTAAAAAATTACTTGTTTAGTAAATAATTTTTTAATTTATAAACTATAATGCCCAAAACACCATTATGTCAATTTAGAGCTTTCTTGCATCAAACATTAAAATTGATGATAAAATTAAAGCCAAAAACTAAAATTACATTTTCTAATAAATGCATTTCTGCCAGAAATAAAAATTATAAACTTTAAAAAGTTTTAGTCCGAACTGCAAAAGTTTAAACTAAATAAATTGTATTTAGAAGGGTTATACAAAAATTCAAGAACAGCGTTAGATCCTAACACTTGAAGGACGTATACGTAATATATAGTTTGGGGAAATGAAAATTAAATTACCGGATCTGAAATTAGAAAATTATTGTTTAGTAAATAATTTTTTAATTTATAAACTATAATGCCCAAAACATCATTATATCAATTTATAGCTTTCTTGCATAAATCATCAAATTTAAGGATAAAATTATAGTCAAAAACTAAAATTACATAGTCTAAAAAAATCCATTTCTGCCAGAAATAAAAATTATAAATTTTAAAAAGTTTTGGTCCGAAGTACAAAATTTTAAACTAAACGAATTGTTTTCAGAAGGGTTATAGAAAAATTCAAGAACAGCGTTAGAGCCTAACACTTGAAGGACGTATACGTAATGTACAGTTTGGGGACATAAAACTTAAACTACCGGATTAGAGCTTAAAAAATTATTTGTTTAGTAAATAATTTTTTCAATTTATAAACTATAATGCCCAAAACACCATTATGTTAATTTAGAGCTTTCTTGCATCAAACATCAAAATTAATTATAAAAATACAGTTAGAAGTGAAAATTAGATTCTTTAATACATCCATTTCTGCCAGAAATAAAAATTATAATTTTAAAAAAGTTTTGGTCTAAACTGCAAAAGTTTAAACTTAATAAACTGTTTTCAGAAGGGTTATAGGAAAATTCAAGAACAGCGTTAGAGCCTACAACTTGAAGCACGTATACGTAATATTTAGTTTAGAGACATGAAACTTAAATTACCGTATTAGAGCTTAAAAATTTACTTGTTTAGTAAATAATTTTTTAATTTATAAACTATAATGCCTAAAACACCATTATGTCAATTTAGAGCTTTCTTGCATCAAACATTAAAATTAATAATAAAATTAAAGCCAAAAACTAAAATTACATTCTCTAATAAATGCATTTCTGCCTGAAATAAAAATTATAAACTTTAAAAAGTTTTAGTCCGAACTGCAAAAGTTTAAACTAAATAAATTGTATTTAGAAGGGTTATACAAAAATTCAAGAACAGCGTTAGATCCTAACACTTGAAGGACGTATACGTAATATATAGTTTGGGGACATGAAAATTAAATTACCGGATCTGAAATTAGAAAATTATTTGTTTAGTAAATAATTTTTTAATTTATAAACTATAATGCCCAAAAAAACATTATGCCAATTTATAGCTTTCTTGCATAAAACATTAAAATTAATGATAAAATTAAAGCCAAAAACTAAAATTAGATTCTCTAATAAATGCATTTCTGACAGAAATAAAAATTATAAATTTTAAAAAGTTTTAGTCCGAACTGCAAAAGTTTAAACTAAATAAATTGTATTTAGAAGGGTTATACAAAAATTCAAGAACAGCGTTAGAGCCTAACACTTGAAGGACGTATACGTAATATATAGTTTAGGGACATGAAAATTAAATTACCAGATCTGAGCTTAGAAAATTATTTGTTAAGTAAATAATTTTTTAATTTATAAACTATAATGCCCAAAAATACTTTATGTCTATTTATATCTTTCTTGCATAAAACATCAAAATTAATTATAAAATTATAGCCAAAAACTAAAATTACATTGTCTAAAAAAATCCATTTCTGCCAGAAATAAAAATTTTAAAAAGTTTTGGTCCGAACTACAAAATTTTAAAATAAACGAATTGTTTTCAGAAGGGTTATAGGAAAATTTAAGAACAGCGTTAGAGCCTAACACTTAAAGGACGTATACGTAATATATAGTTTGGGGACATGAAAATTAAATTACTGGATTAGAGCTTAAAAAATTATTTGTTTAGTAAATAATTTTTTCAATTTATAAACTATAATGCCCAAAACACCATTATGTTAATTTAGAGCTTTCTTGCATCAAACATCAAAATTAATTATAAAAATGTAGTTAGAAGTAAAAATTACATTCTTTAATAAATCCATTTCTGCCAGAAATAAAAATTATAATTTTAAAAAAGTTTTGGTCTAAACTGCAAAAGTTTAAACTAAATAAACTGTTTTCAGAAGGGTTATAGGAAAATTCAAGAACAGCGTTAGAGCCTACAACTTGAAGGACGTATACGTAATATATAGTTTAGAGACATGAAACTTAAATTACCGTATTAGAGCTTAAAAAATTACTTGTTTAGTAAATAATTTTTTAATTTATAAACTATAATGCCCAAAACACCATTATGTCAATTTAGAGCTTTCTTGCATCAAACTTTAAAATTAATGATAAAATTAAAGCCAAAAACTAAAATTACATTCTCTAATAAATGCATTTCTGCCAGAAATAAAAATTATAAACTTTAAAAAGTTTTAGTCCGAACTGCAAAAGTCTAAACTAAATAAATTGTATTAAGAAGGGTTATAAAAAAATTCAAGAACAGCGTTAGAGCCTAACACTTAAAGGACGTATACGTAATATATAGTTTGGGGACATGAAAATTAAATTACCGGATCTGAGCTTAGAAAATTATTTGTTTAGTAAATAATTTTTTCATTTATAAACTATAATGCCCAAAACATCATTATATCAATTTATAGCTTTCTTGCATAAATCATCAAATTTAAGGATAAAATTATAGTCAAAAACTAAAATTACATTGTCTAAAAAAATCCATTTCTGCCAGAAATAAAAATTATAAATTTTAAAAAGTTTTGGTCCGAAGTACAAAATTTTAAACTAAACGAATTGTTTTTAGAAGGGTTATAGAAAAATTCAAGAACAGCGTTAGAGCCTAACACTTGAAGGACGTATACGTAATATATAGTGTAGGGACATGAAAATTAAATTACCGGATCTGTGCTTAGAAAATTATTTGTTTAGTAAATAATTTTTTCAATTTATAAACTATAATGCCCAAAACACCATTATGTTAATTTAGAGCTTTCATGCATCAAACATCAAAATTAATTATAAAATTAAAGCCAAAAACTAAAATTACATTCTCTAATAAATGCATTTCTGACAGAAATAAAAATTATAAATTTTAAGAAGTTTTAGTCCCAACTGCAAAAGTTTAAACTAAATAAATTGTATTTAGAAGGGTTATACAAAAATTCAAGAACAGCGTTAGAGCCTAACACTTGAAAAACGTATACGTAATATATAGTTTGGGGACATGAAAATTAAATTACCAGATCTGAGCTTAGAAAATTATTTGTTAAGTAAATAATTTTTTAATTTATAAACTATAATGCCCAAAAATACTTTATGTCAATTTATAGCTTTCTTGCATAAAACATCAAAATTAATGATAAAATTATAGCCAAAAACTAAAATTACATTGTCTAAAAAAATCCATTTCTGCCAGAAATAAAAATTTTAAAAAGTTTTGGTCCGAACTACAAAATTTTAAAATAAACGAATTGTTTTCAGAAGGGTTGTAGGAAAATTTAAGAACAGCGTTAGAGCCTAACACTTAAAGGACGTATACGTAATATATAGTTTGGGGACATGAAAATTAAATTACTGGATTAGAGCTTAAAAAATTATTTGTTTAGTAAATAATTTTTTCAATTTATAAACTATAATGCCCAAAACACCATTATGTTAATTTAGAGCTTTCTTGCATCAAACATCAAAATTAATTATAAAAATACAGTTAGAAGTGAAAATTAGATTCTTTAATACATCCATTTCTGCCAGAAATAAAAATTATAATTTTAAAAAAGTTTTGGTCTAAACTGCAAAAGTTTAAACTTAATAAACTGTTTTCAGAAGGGTTATAGGAAAATTCAAGAACAGCGTTAGAGCCTACAACTTGAAGGACGTATACGTAATATATAGTTTAGAGACATGAAACTTAAATTACCGTATTAGAGCTTAAAAAATTACTTGTTTAGTAAATAATTTTTTAATTTATAAACTATAATGCCCAAAACACCATTATGTCAATTTAGAGCTTTCTTGCATCAAACATTAAAATTGATGATAAAATTAAAGCCAAAAACTAAAATTACATTTTCTAATAAATGCATTTCTGCCAGAAATAAAAATTATAAACTTTAAAAAGTTTTAGTCCGAACTGCAAAAGTTTAAACTAAATAAATTGTATTTAGAAAGGTTATACAAAAATTCAAGAACAGCGTTAGATCCTAACACTTGAAGGACGTATACGTAATATATAGTTTGGGGAAATGAAAATTAAATTACCGGATCTGAAATTAGAAAATTATTGTTTAGTAAATAATTTTTTAATTTATAAACTATAATGCCCAAAACATCATTATATCAATTTATAGCTTTCTTGCATAAATCATCAAATTTAAGGATAAAATTATAGTCAAAAACTAAAATTACATAGTCTAAAAAAATCCATTTCTGCCAGAAATAAAAATTATAAATTTTAAAAAGTTTTGGTCCGAACTACAAAATTTTAAACTAAACGAATTGTTTTCAGAAGGGTTATAGAAAAATTCAAGAACAGCGTTAGAGCCTAACACTTGAAGGACGTATACGTAATGTACAGTTTGGGGACATAAAACTTAAACTACCGGATTAGAGCTTAAAAAATTATTTGTTTAGTAAATAATTTTTTCAATTTATAAACTATAATGCCCAAAACACCATTATGTTAATTTAGAGCTTTCTTGCATCAAACATCAAAATTAATTATAAAAATACAGTTAGAAGTGAAAATTAGATTCTTTAATACATCCATTTCTGCCAGAAATAAAAATTATAATTTTAAAAAAGTTTTGGTCTAAACTGCAAAAGTTTAAACTTAATAAACTGTTTTCAGAAGGGTTATAGGAAAATTCAAGAACAGCGTTAGAGCCTACAACTTGAAGGACGTATACGTAATATATAGTTTAGAGACATGAAACTTAAATTACCGTATTAGAGCTTAAAAAATTACTTGTTTAGTAAATAATTTTTTAATTTATAAACTATAATGCCCAAAACACCATTATGTCAATTTAGAGCTTTCTTGCATCAAACATTAAAATTGATGATAAAATTAAAGCCAAAAACTAAAATTACATTTTCTAATAAATGCATTTCTGCCAGAAATAAAAATTATAAACTTTAAAAAGTTTTAGTCCGAACTGCAAAAGTTTAAACTAAATAAATTGTATTTAGAAGGGTTATACAAAAATTCAAGAACAGCGTTAGATCCTAACACTTGAAGGACGTATACGTAATATATAGTTTGGGGAAATGAAAATTAAATTACCGGATCTGAAATTAGAAAATTATTGTTTAGTAAATAATTTTTTAATTTATAAACTATAATGCCCAAAACATCATTATATCAATTTATAGCTTTCTTGCATAAATCATCAAATTTAAGGATAAAATTATAGTCAAAAACTAAAATTACATAGTCTAAAAAAATCCATTTCTGCCAGAAATAAAAATTATAAATTTTAAAAAGTTTTGGTCCGAACTACAAAATTTTAAACTAAACGAATTGTTTTCAGAAGGGTTATAGAAAAATTCAAGAACAGCGTTAGAGCCTAACACTTGAAGGACGTATACGTAATGTACAGTTTGGGGACATAAAACTTAAACTACCGGATTAGAGCTTAAAAAATTATTTGTTTAGTAAATAATTTTTTCAATTTATAAACTATAATGCCCAAAACACCATTATGTTAATTTAGAGCTTTCTTGCATCAAACATCAAAATTAATTATAAAAATACAGTTAGAAGTGAAAATTAGATTCTTTAATACATCCATTTCTGCCAGAAATAAAAATTATAATTTTAAAAAAGTTTTGGTCTAAACTGCAAAAGTTTAAACTTAATAAACTGTTTTCAGAAGGGTTATAGGAAAATTCAAGAACAGCGTTAGAGCCTACAACTTGAAGCACGTATACGTAATATTTAGTTTAGAGACATGAAACTTAAATTACCGTATTAGAGCTTAAAAATTTACTTGTTTAGTAAATAATTTTTTAATTTATAAACTATAATGCCTAAAACACCATTATGTCAATTTAGAGCTTTCTTGCATCAAACATTAAAATTAATAATAAAATTAAAGCCAAAAACTAAAATTACATTCTCTAATAAATGCATTTCTGCCTGAAATAAAAATTATAAACTTTAAAAAGTTTTAGTCCGAACTGCAAAAGTTTAAACTAAATAAATTGTATTTAGAAGGGTTATACAAAAATTCAAGAACAGCGTTAGATCCTAACACTTGAAGGACGTATACGTAATATATAGTTTGGGGACATGAAAATTAAATTACCGGATCTGAAATTAGAAAATTATTTGTTTAGTAAATAATTTTTTAATTTATAAACTATAATGCCCAAAAAAACATTATGCCAATTTATAGCTTTCTTGCATAAAACATTAAAATTAATGATAAAATTAAAGCCAAAAACTAAAATTAGATTCTCTAATAAATGCATTTCTGACAGAAATAAAAATTATAAATTTTAAAAAGTTTTAGTCCGAACTGCAAAAGTTTAAACTAAATAAATTGTATTTAGAAGCGTTATACAAAAATTCAAGAACAGCGTTAGATCCTAACACTTGAAGGACGTATACGTAATATATAGTGTAGGGACATGAAAATTAAATTACCGGATCTGTGCTTAGAAAATTATTTGTTTAGTAAATAATTTTTTAATTTTTGAACTATAATGCCCAAAAAAACATTATGCCAATTTATAGCTTTCTTGCTTAAAACATCAAAATTAATGATAAAATTATAGCCAAAAACTAAAATTACATTGTCTAAAAAAATCCATTTCTGCCAGAAATAAAAATTATAAATTTTAAAAAGTTTTGGTCCGAACTATAAAATTTTAAAATAAACGAATTGTTTTCAGAAGGGTTATAGGAAAATTCAAGAACAGCGTTAGAGCCTAACACTTGAAGGACGTATACGTAATATATAGTTTGGGGACATGAAAATTAAATTACTGGATTAGAGCTTAAAAAATTATTTGTTTAGTAAATAATTTTTTCAATTTATAAACTATAATGCCTAAAACACCATTATGTCAATTTAGAGCTTTCTTGCATCAAACATCAAAATTAATGATAAAATTAAAGCCAAAAACTAAAGTTACATTCTCTAATAAATGCATTTCTGCCAGAAATAAAAATTATAAATTTTAAAAAGTTTTAGTCCGAACTGCAAAAGTTTAAACTAAATAAGTTGTATTTAGAAGGGTTATACAAAAATTCAAGAACAGCGTTAGATCCTAACACTTGAAGGACGTATACGTAATATATAGTTTAGGGACATGAAAATTAAATTACCGGATCTGAGCTTAGAAAATTATTTGTTTAGTAAATAATTTTTTCAATTTATAAACTATAATGCCCAAAACACCATTACGTCAATTTATAGCTTTCTTGTATCAAACATCAAAATTAATGATAAAAATATAGTTAGACGTGAAAATTACATTGTCTAAAAAAATCCATTTCTGACAGAAATAAAAATTATAAATTTTAAACAGTTTTGGTCCGATCTGCAAAAATTTAAAATAAATAAATTGTTTTCAGAAGGATTATAGAAAAATTCAAGAACAGCGTTAGAGCCTAACATTTGAAGGACGTATATGTAATATATAGTTTGGGGACATGAAAATTAAATTACCGGATCTGAGCTTAGAAAATTATTTGTTTAGTAAATAATTTTTTAATTTATAAACTATAATGCCCAAAAAAACATTATGCCAATTTATAGCTTTCTTGCATAAAACATTAAAATTAATAATAAAATTAAAGCCAAAAACTAAAATTACATTCTCTAATAAATGCATTTCTGCCAGAAATAAAAATTATAAATTTTAAAAAGTTTTAGTCCGAACTGCAAAAGTTTAAACTAAATAAATTGTATTTAGAAGGGTTATACAAAAATTCAAGAACAGCGTTAGATCCTAACACTTGAAGGACGTATACGTAATATATAGTGTAGGGACATGAAAATTAAATTACCGGATCTGAGCTTAGAAAATTATTTGTTTAGTAAATAATTTTTTAATTTTTAAACTATAATGCCCAAAAAAACATTATTCCAATTTATAGCTTTCTTGCATAAAACATCAAAATTAATGATAAAATTATAGCCAAAAACTAAAATTACATTGTCTGAAAAAATTCATTTCTGCCAGAAATAAAAATTATAAATTTTAAAAAGTTTTGGTCCGAACTACAAAATTTTAAAATAAACGAATTGTTTTCAGAAGGGTTATAGGAAAATTAAAGAACAGCGTTAGAGCCTAATACTTGAAGGACGTATACGTAATATATAGTTTGGGGACATGAAAATTAAATTACTGGATTAGAGCTTAAAAAATTATTTGTTTAGTAAATAATTTTTTCAATTTATAAACTATAATGCCTAAAACACCATTACGTCAATTTAGAGCTTTCTTGCATCAAACATCAAAATTAATGAAAATTAGAAAATTATTTGTTTAGTAAATAATTTTTTAATTTATAAACTATAATGCCCAAAAAAACATTAAGCCAATTTATAGCTTTCTTGCATAAAACATTAAAATTAATAATAAAATTAAAGCCAAAAACTAAAATTACATTCTCTAATAAATGCATTTCTGCCAGAAATAAAAATTATAAATTTTAAAAAGTTTTAGTCCGAACTGCAAAAGTTTAAACTAAATAAATTGTATTTAGAAGGGTTATACAAAAATTCAAGAACAGCGTTAGATCCTAACACTTGAAGGACGTATACGTAATATATAGTGTAGGGACATGAAAATTAAATTACCGGATCTGAGCTTAGAAAATTATTTGTTTAGTAAATAATTTTTTAATTTTTAAACTATAATGCCCAAAAAAACATTATTCCAATTTATAGCTTTCTTGCATAAAACATCAAAATTAATGATAAAATTATAGCCAAAAACTAAAATTACATTGTCTGAAAAAATTCATTTCTGCCAGAAATAAAAATTACAAATTTTAAAAAGTTTTGGTCCGAACTACAAAATTTTAAAATAAACGAATTGTTTTCAGAAGGGTTATAGGAAAATTAAAGAACAGCGTTAGAGTCTAATACTTGAAGGACGTATACGTAATATATAGTTTGGGGACATGAAAATTAAATTACTGGATTAGAGCTTAAAAAATTATTTGTTTAGTAAATAATTTTTTCAATTTATAAACTATAATGCCTAAAACACCATTACGTCAATTTAGAGCTTTCTTGCATCAAACATCAAAATTAATGATAAAATTAAAGCCAAAAACTAAAGTTACATTCTCTAATAAATGCATTTCTGCCAGAAATAAAAATTATAAATTTTAAAAAGTTTTAGTCCGAACTGCAAAAGTTTAAACTAAATAAATTGTATTTAGAAGGGTTATACAAAAATTCAAGAACAGCGTTAGATCCTAACACTTGAAGGACGTATACGTAATATATAGTTTAGGGACATGAAAATTAAATTACCGGATCTGAGCTTAGAAAATTATTTGTTTAGTAAATAATTTTTTAATTTATAAACTATAATGCCCAAAAAAACATTATGCCAATTTATAGCTTTCTTGCATAAAACATTAAAATTAATAATAAAATTAAAGCCAAAAACTAAAATTACATTCTCTAATAAATGCATTTCTGCCAGAAATAAAAATTATAAATTTTAAAAAGTTTTAGTCCGAACTGCAAAAGTTTAAACTAAATAAATTGTTTTTAGAAGGGTTATACAAAAATTCAAGAATAGCGTTAGATCCTAACACTTGAAGGACGTATACGTAATATATAGTGTAGGGACATGAAAATTAAATTACCGGATCTCAGTTTAGAAAATTATTTGTTTAGTAAATAATTTTTTAATTTTTAAACTATAATGCCCAAAAAAACATTATTCCAATTTATAGCTTTCTTGCATAAAACATCAAAATTAATGATAAAATTATAGCCAAAAACTAAAATTACATTGTCTGAAAAAATTCATTTCTGCCAGAAATAAAAATTATAAATTTTAAAAAGTTGTGGTCCGCACTGCAAAACTTTATGCTAAATAAACTTTTTTCAGAAGGGTTATAGGAAAATTCAAGAACAGCGTCAGAGCCTAACACTTGAAGGACTTATACGTAATATATAGTTTAGGGAAATGAAACTTAAATTATCGTATTAGAGCTTAAAAAATTATTTGTTTAGTAAATAATTTTTTCAATTTAAAAACTATAATGCCCAAAACAGCACTATGTCAATTAACCCATTAATGCCTATGGGCACAGAAACGCAGATATCGAAAAAACAACAAGTGAGATCCTGGCATGGGGTCTAGTAATAATTTTTGACGTTAAAATTTTTTTTAAACAATTTGTTTTAAACAAACTAAGAAAAATTGATTTTCATAAAAAACTGATAGCGACATTCGATTCTACGCGAAAAACTACTACGAGAACATAGGTTGCAAAATTATTTGAAAATGACCTACTGTTATAAAAATGTTATAAACAATTAGCCTGCATATACATATACTCGTTCCAGGCCACTTGTTGTTTTTTCGATATCTGCGTTTCTGTACTCATGGGCATTAATGGGTTGACGCGACGTACAAGTGCACCATCTTGAATTTTTAAAAAAGGCCACCATGCAAATAACAGTAGGGGTTCCAAGCTTTAACTTAAGCCCTTTTTTGATTTTTTTCGTTGAAATTAAAAATGGACAGATAGGTGGTAAAATTTTACAAAGAATGCCCCATTTCCATAAAAAACAATAATTTGACTTACTTACATATAGCCTGTCTAATTTGAAATGGAATCAACTATTTATATTTCATTATTATTATATTTCATCATTTATATCTCAATGTGTACACTACATTGGTTCAGCCATTTTAAATTTTGAAAATCTGACTTCAGATTCGTAATCTTCGACCCCGAAATCACCCGAGTAACGAGTTTCAAGCGAATTCAGTCAATTTTTAGATTTTGTGTCCATCATATTGGATCCGCCATTTTAAATTTTGAAAATCTGACTTTAGATTCGTAATCAGAGACCCCAAAAACCCCCGAATATTAAGTTTCAAGCGAATACGATGAAGTGTTATCTTTTTCTTTCGCAATATTGGATCCGCCATTTTGAATTTTGAAAATCTGACTTAGGATTCGTAACCAGCGACCTCAAAAACCCCAGAGTAACAAGTTTTAAGCGAATTCAACAACTTTTAAAAATTTCATCCATCCTGTGTTAAATTTTGAAAAAGAATTATTTTCAGGCGCCATTTTGAATATAAAAAACACAAAATTTTAAAACGCGAAGCATATTTTTAAACTAGAACTATCGAAATCGAAAAATCAATATCACATATGGATATGTGATTGCAGAATTTTTAATAATTTTCTTCTAATATTAAGAGCTTGAAATAGAAGTTAAAAATTAGCACATTTGGTCGTTAAAGGGTTAAGGATGGATTCGTAAGTGTGCGCTTTAAGGGAGGGTTAAAATGTCGAATTTGATTAAAACTCGTCACTCGAGGGTTTTTGGGGTCACTGATTACAAATTCGGTGTTAGTTCTTCAAAATTTAAAATTACAGTTACAATATGACAGAATTTTTTAAAAATTATCCCAATTGACCTTAAACTGTTTTCTTCTGGGTTTTCAAGATCACTGATTACAAATCTTATGTCAGTTTTTTAAAATTCCAGATAGCGGATCCAATATCGCTGATGACATTTATAAATAATCTTATTAACCTGAAACTTCTTACTTGGAGGTTTTCGGGATCGCTGATTTGGAAACTGACATTATATTTGTAATCAGCGAGCTTTAAAACCTATAAGAAAAAAGTTTTAGGTTAATTGGAACACCGAAAACTGACATCATATTCGTAATCAGCGACCCCAAGAACCCCTGAGTAGAGAGTTTTAGGTGAATCCAATTAATTTTTACAAAACTTGTCCGCCATATTGGATCCGACATTTAAAATTTTTAAAAACTAGCCTCATATTCGTAAACAGCGACCCCAAGAACTTCCAAGTAACGATATTTAGGCCATTTCAGTGACTTTCAAAAGTTAGAGAACTATGTTTCGTATGTGAGACATTTCTTTAGTTTTAGCCGCCATATCAGCGTCCGACATTTTGATAAAAAATTAGTGGCTTTAGGGTTTTGTAGCTGAGGGTCCATGGACCCGATATTTTGAGCTTTTGAGAGTATCTACCTCCTTTCATCGGGTGAAAATACGTCTTAAATGAAATTTTTTTCTCGAAACTTGTTTCGTCTTCAAATTATGTACTTTGTTGCAAAACATAAAGTAACATAATTTTCATTTTTTACGGTCTTCCTGTTTAACGCATACTTTGTGTACATGGCTTTTGTAATTTTGTAAAAAGAAAAGTATTTTTCTGTACTCAAATTATGCGCATTCGATATAAATATTGTGTTTTATATATCACTTTTTACGATTATATGAAGGATTTTTGTGCCCAACATGTATTTTGAGAGAAAATTGTAATGAATATAATTTTTCTCATAAAATAGGTCAATATCACTCAAAAATTAATAAAATTTCCATTAAATTAAAAAAATACGTTGATGTGATATTTAATTAAAATATATATTATTGCTATTGAAATAAAACTGCTTTTGTATTTTAGAAGCATTGTTATGGCAGGGCTTCAATTCCACCTTTTCCAATTAAACAAAGACTGACTGTACATTTCCTATTGTACAAAGTAAAATTCGCCAATAATAATTATTACCTATAGACCGATTATACAAAAAGTAACTGATTACAAGGTATTCAACTCTAAAGAAATTAAATATTCAACTGACCGACACTTCATGGATCGATTGTACAAAGACCGACTCTACACCTATATAATTTTTTAATATTTTAAATTTTCATGGACCAACTGTACAAAGACCGACTGTACAACAATATAATCTTTAGAAATTTTTAATCTTTTGAATCTTTATGGACCGACTGTACAAAGACCGACTCTACAACAATATAATTTTTCAAAATTTCGAATCTTCATGGACCGACTGTACAAAGACCGACTCTACAACAATATAATTTTTCAAAATTTCGAATCTTCATGGACCGACTGTACAAAGACCGACTATACAACAATATAATTTTTCAAAATTTCGAATCTTCATGGACCGACTGTACAAAGACCGACTCTACAACAATATAATTTTTCAAAATTTCGAATCTTCATGGACCGACTGTACAAAGACCGACTCTACAACAATATAATTTTTCAAAATTTCGAATCATCATGGACCGACTGTACAAAGACCGACTCTACAACAATATAGTTTTTCAAAATTTCGAATCTTCGTGGACCGACTGTACAAAGACCGACTCTACAACAATATAATTTTTCAAAATTTCGAATCTTCGTGGACCGACTGTACAAAGACCGACTCTACAACAATATAATTTTTCAAAATTTCAAATCTTCATGGACCGACTGTACAAAGACCGACTCTACAACAATATAATTTTTCAAAATTTCGAATCTTCATGGACCGACTGTACAAAGACCGACTCTACAACAATATAATTTTTCAAAATTTCGAATCATCATGGACCGACTGTACAAAGACCGACTCTACAACAATATAGTTTTTCAAAATTTCGAATCTTCGTGGACCGACTGTACAAAGACCGACTCTACAACAATATAATTTTTCAAAATTTCGAATCTTCGTGGACCGACTGTACAAAGACCGACTCTACAACAATATAATTTTTCAAAATTTCGAATCTTCATGGACCGACTGTACAAAGACCGACTCTACAACAATATAATTTTTCAAAATTTCGAATCTTCATGGACCGACTGTACAAAGACCGACTCTACAACAATATAATTTTTCAAAATTTCGAATCTTCGTGGACCGACTGTACAAAGACCGACTCTACAACAATATAATTTTTCAAAATTTCGAATCTTCATGGACCGACTGTACAAAGACCGACTATACAACAATATAATTTTTCAAAATTTCGAATCTTTGTGGACCGACTGTACAAAGACCGACTCTACAACAATATAATTTTTCAAAATTTCGAATCTTCATGGACCGACTGTACAAAGACCGACTCTACAACAATATAATTTTTCAAAATTTCGAATCTTCATGGACCGACTGTACAAAGACCGACTCTACAACAATATAATTTTTCAAAATTTCGAATCTTCATGGACCGACTGTACATTAATATAGATTTTAATATTTTGAATCTTCATGAACCGAATGTTCAAAGACCGACAATACAACAATATAATTTTTCAAGATTTCAAATCTTTAAAGACCAATTCAAATCTTTTTGACACAACATTATAAAGACTATTTTAATTTGTATGTATAAACTTTTATTGTATGAAATTATATTTGTTACATTGCGAAATATGGAATAATTTTTTATTCGTCAAAAATGACTGAACATTAAAGATAACGTGTTGAATTAAATATTTGTGTTTTAAACTCGTGGCGCTCTTTTTTTTGAGGATGGCTTCAAGTCTTTTTGTTTTTTCTCTGTTGGTTTTCGTTTTCTTGTTGTTGTAGGCTCAATATCCTTTTCTAATGTTGCTGATAATTCTATAAATTTATTGTATTTTAACTTTTTATGTTTTTACAATTTACAGCATCAAAAAGTTTTTTAGTTTTATATAAATACTTTAAGGGCTATCCAAATATTACGTCACACTATTTTTGACCATTTTTTACCCTCTCTACCCCTTTTCACACTCTAGTATGTACATTAACGCCATTTTTTCTTATTCGTGTCACAAATTGCTTGATTCCCTATCCCCTCAGAATGTGATATGTGATTTTGTCTTTAAATTGTGTAATACAAAATTTCCAATCTTTTTAATACGTTTTGAAATACATATTGTGATTATATGAAACTCCTCAAAAACTTTTTGATAATGCGTAAAATTTGTTATATTTTTTCAACAAGCGTTTCAATATTAGAAATATTAAATATTTTATATTAAATTATCACAATTTTATCAATATTTAAATAGGTTTAACTTTTTATCGCATACCAGTAATTTCTAGCAAGTCTTTTAATTGATTTTGATGTTCACGTGTAACGACTGTTTTCAAAAACTCTTCTAAATCAATTCTATATTTAATAATCAAAATATATTAATTACATAAATAATAAGGTAAGTTATTATAATATTAATAATGATAATAATAATAATAATAATTATAATAATAATAACGTTAGTTATGTTAGTAATATTGTAATGATAGGATGTAAAAAAAATTCTTTAGTTTCCTTACTTTTTATCAATCAATTCTTTTTGACAATAAAGAATATGAGCGTCGTTGGTAATAGAAGTTTTCGACTCTCTACGTCTAATGGAATAACCTTTCAAAACTCTTAAGTACTGTAAATCTTCGGAAGCAATGTAGGCCGCCATTTTTGCTATTATCATTTATTAATAATGATTTGTTTGATTTGTAAGTTGTGATTTTATTTTAATTATTTTTTTATATTGTATAACATAACTTAAATTTTTTAATTTTGAATGCTTATAGTAATATACGAATAGAAATAATTATATCCCCACTGCTGTTTTGAATTTTCATTGGATATTTTAAAAAAACTTTCGTACAATATGAAGTCTATACGAATACTAAATAATAATAAACAATACATTTAAATCACTGAAAAATTTTCGATTATTTCTTTTTGTCTATAAATAACTCAGAACTTACTTAAGAAAGCATACATATGCGGATGATTGCCTCCTAATTCGTCAAATGCGTTTTTATGAAATGATTCTACTGCATTGTTTGTTCTTTGGCTACAATCACAAACACATAGCACAGATGCTAGAGGAATCCACTGATTCTTGACATAATCGAGAAAGGTTTTAATATCTTTGAAATTTTGTATATCATCCTTGCATACTTTTTCTATCAATTCTAAACCTTCTGAAAATCGAGTATCAGGTGCTAACGCAAGGTTCATCACCATCCATAGTACAGTTTTTGGAGCCTTTTTACGAATTAAACCTAGTTTTTTCCAATACCTTAACAATGCCTAAATAATAATTTATAATTTTAGAATAATTTCATGTTATAAAATATTATTACAATTTTCAAAACAATAAAATTATCTCATTGTTTCTGATGGAAAGAGATTTGGTATTGTCAATGAAATCTTTCGTATCGAAAACTGAGTGTTAAATTTTCTTAAAACAATTAAATTAACAAATGGAAAAAATACATTTGTTACTTTTAAAAAAAAGTAATCAATAAAACTTTTTTTTAACCTAAAAAAATATAAAAATGATTTAAATGATTTATGTATGCAGAATAATTATAACCTGGCAGAAATGAAACCAGCATGCTTTAACTGTGATCTCCTTTGAAATGCTGTTGGTTATTGACTTTTGTATAGCGGTCTCGAAATCTGACATGATTTCTATCAAATTCTCTTTCAATTTGGGAGCTAGATTCAAAATCTTTTTCCATACGGCAGTGTATAACAGTAAGGTTTTTCGTGTCATTAAAACCCATAATGAACAAAAATTCTAAAAAATTTAAAAAATATTGATATTGACAGTATAATTATATTTAAATAAACATTTTATTAATTTGTTTAAAAATGTTGGTTTATTTTCATATATACTCACTGTACCCCGATTTTGGATATGAACAGTGTATAATTGATAAATTGACATTTGACGTGGAGAAACCTATAATTCATTATTACAATAATAAATGTAAATTTTAATTTTTTTAATATATAGAATATAATATTTACATTTAAGATATATTAATAAATTAATATATATTAAATAATATTATTTAGATTAATTGTTTTGTTATATATTTTTACCGAAAAAGTTGCATCGATATCAACTTTCTTTGTGTCACACGAATTTAATAACGATATCATTAAATCCGATCCAAATATTGCAGCTGCCGATCCATCGTTTACTTCGACAATGCCACGAAACAAGCTTTTAGTCGGTTCGAAATTATTTTTTAACACATTCTCAAAATCTGTCAAGTATTTTGGAATATTTGGTAATTTATTTTCACTTCTACGAAATATCGAGGATCTCATAGAATTAAAATTTAAGGATGATCCAATTTCCGGTGGTTGTCTATACATTAACGAATTCGAAAATAATGCGCTTTTAGAAAATCTTTCGAAAATTTACTGTACATTTTGATGCACGCTTTTTCTCATATATTATAAAACAAGAAATAATAATATAATATATTATATAATATATTATATATATTATAATATATATATATAATATATATATAATATATTATATAATATATTATTATTATTATATTATATTATTATAATATAATATATTATATATTATATATTTATAATATCAGAAAAAAATTTACTAAAATTGAAAAACTTACTTAGAAACAATGGAATTGAACAAGTTTTTTGGTTTCAAAGGAGTGTTTTCGCTTTCTTTTAAAATTACATTTTTTAATTTTGATACTTTTTGCGCATTTACATCTGCTTCGTGATTGTGACCTTTTGTAATTTCTACTAATTTGGATTCATTATTTTCCTTTGTTGTACCAAGACAACCGTAAGTATCATAATTGACACAGCGAAAGGTAGAAAATTCTGATGTATCGTCATTCTTTTTCGATTTTTTATGATAATAGAAACCACGATAAAAGTATTTTGATGAATTCTTGCGTTCACCTTCTTCCTTTTCCATTTGTCTTTAATAAAAATGATAATGATAATAATAAATTTTACAAAACATTTTGTAATTTGTAATTCAATAATTTTACCTTATTCTTATAGATACAAATTTAAAAAAATTGTATTTCTCTTCTTATTTTGTAATATATTCAAAAAAATACTGGTATTAATTTGATATAAGAATAAATAATGTGAAATGCTGATATTCACACTGTCTATTGTTTTATTATTTTCAATTTGTATATTACTATATTCACATATAAACACAAGTTGTCAAATCATCACGACAATTTGTAATATTATTATATTACAAATATACTGTGCGCTTTATTGGAAAATTGAGAAATGGAAGAGTTAAATGGTGAAAGAAAAGGGACTTCAAAATATTTCGCTGATGGGTTCTTTTATCATAAAATGAAAAGCAAGGAAGAATCAGACAAAAATAAAAAGGAGAAAATCATTTATCGATGTGCAACACGGGCAAGTACTTCCTGTACTGCTACAGCAGAAGAAGATGAAAGTACTAAGGAAGTAAAATTTTTCGGATGTCATATTGATAAACCAGTAGCTCATGGAGCAACTTTGTGTCGATTGAAAGAAAAAATGTTACTCATGGCTGAAAACACGTCTTTACCTTTGCGATCTATTTACGATCAAGTTCTCGAAGAGTGAGCAAAATTAATTATTAATTAAAGTTGAAATATGCAATAACAAATTTTAAATTTCGATTATTTTATTTTACTTATTATGAAATAATTTTATTTATAAAACTTTTTTTAATTTAATTTAATTAAAAATTTTAATTGAATTTAAATATTAATTAGTAATTTTCTTTACGCAGCCAATTAGAAGAAATAAAGAAATTGGTTAATTTTGAATCAGTCAAAACTATGATGAGCAGGAAAAGAAATATAAATGCGGGACAAATTCCGGAAACAATGGAAGGCTTTGCAGAGAGTTTAGAAAATAATATTTTTTTAAAAGGTTATTACCAAGAAACTATAACTGTGGGTGAATCGTGTGCAACGATATTTATGTCTAATCTAATGAGTACATTTTTGCGAGAAAACACATTTTCCACTGGATACATTGAAGACTCGATTCGTGTAAGATTTAAATTACTTAAATATTTAAAAAAACAAAGTAAATTATTAAATAAAATTTTAAAAAAATTAATATAAAATTTGAAATACAAATTATAATTAATTAAATCTTGCAGCTTCCTTCCATGAAACATGATTTTTCGCATCTTTACACTGTGAGTGTGAAAAAAAATGAGAGCAAAATAGATCCGGTGAATAAATTAAAAATTTAATATTTAATTCTTTGCCCTACTGATGCAGTTATTTAATTTTAATTTTATGTAAATTTAATTTCGAAGATTTATACGCCAATATGGATTTTGATGTCTGATAGGAGTTTACAATAATATGATGCGGTTTGGTGTAAAATTAGAGAATTAATACCATCGTTGAAAGTTGAGCAAATCAAATGCGGTTTTAAAGAAAACTCTGTAAATGCTATTCATCAAAATTTGAAAGAATCAATTCTTCAAGGAACTTGGCATCATTATATAATAGTAATAATTAATTGTTTAAAAAGTACTGCATTTTTCAGATTAATGCAAATTTGCAGGAAACTTACAACCCTTTTAATTGATGATTGCCTCCTAATTCGTCAAATGCGTTTTTATGAAATGATTCTACTGCATTGTTTGTTCTTTGGCTACAATCACAAACACATAGCACAGATGCTAGAGGAATCCACTGATTCTTGACATAATCGAGAAAGGTTTTAATATCTTTGAAATTTTGTATATCATCCTTGCATACTTTTTCTATCAATTCTAAACCTTCTGAAAATCGAGTATCAGGTGCTAACGCAAGGTTCATCACCATCCATAGTACAGTTTTTGGAGCCTTTTTACGAATTAAACCTAGTTTTTTCCAATACCTTAACAATGCCTAAATAATAATTTATAATTTTAGAATAATTTCATGTTATAAAATATTATTACAATTTTCAAAACAATAAAATTATCTCATTGTTTCTGATGGAAAGAGATTTGGTATTGTCAATGAAATCTTTCGTATCGAAAACTGAGTGTTAAATTTTCTTAAAACAATTAAATTAACAAATGGAAAAAATACATTTGTTACTTTTAAAAAAAAGTAATCAATAAAACTTTTTTTAACCTAAAAAAATATAAAAATGATTTAAATGATTTATGTATGCAGAATAATTATAACCTGGCAGAAATGAAACCAGCATGCTTTAACTGTGATCTCCTTTGAAATGCTGTTGGTTATTGACTTTTGTATAGCGGTCTCGAAATCTGACATGATTTCTATCAAATTCTCTTTCAATTTGGGAGCTAGATTCAAAATCTTTTTCCATACGGCAGTGTATAACAGTAAGGTTTTTCGTGTCATTAAAACCCATAATGAACAAAAATTCTAAAAAATTTAAAAAATATTGATATTGACAGTATAATTATATTTAAATAAACATTTTATTAATTTGTTTAAAAATGTTGGTTTATTTTCATATATACTCACTGTACCCCGATTTTGGATATGAACAGTGTATAATTGATAAATTGACATTTGACGTGGAGAAACCTATAATTCATTATTACAATAATAAATGTAAATTTTAATTTTTTTAATATATAGAATATAATATTTACATTTAAGATATATTAATAAATTAATATATATTAAATAATATTATTTAGATTAATTGTTTTGTTATATATTTTTACCGAAAAAGTTGCATCGATATCAACTTTCTTTGTGTCACACGAATTTAATAACGATATCATTAAATCCGATCCAAATATTGCAGCTGCCGATCCATCGTTTACTTCGACAATGCCACGAAACAAGCTTTTAGTCGGTTCGAAATTATTTTTTAACACATTCTCAAAATCTGTCAAGTATTTTGGAATATTTGGTAATTTATTTTCACTTCTACGAAATATCGAGGATCTCATAGAATTAAAATTTAAGGATGATCCAATTTCCGGTGGTTGTCTATACATTAACGAATTCGAAAATAATGCGCTTTTAGAAAATCTTTCGAAAATTTACTGTACATTTTGATGCACGCTTTTTCTCATATATTATAAAACAAGAAATAATAATATAATATATTATATAATATATTATATATATTATAATATATATATATAATATATATATAATATATTATATAATATATTATTATTATTATATTATATTATTATAATATAATATATTATATATTATATATTTATAATATCAGAAAAAAATTTACTAAAATTGAAAAACTTACTTAGAAACAATGGAATTGAACAAGTTTTTTGGTTTCAAAGGAGTGTTTTCGCTTTCTTTTAAAATTACATTTTTTAATTTTGATACTTTTTGCGCATTTACATCTGCTTCGTGATTGTGACCTTTTGTAATTTCTACTAATTTGGATTCATTATTTTCCTTTGTTGTACCAAGACAACCGTAAGTATCATAATTGACACAGCGAAAGGTAGAAAATTCTGATGTATCGTCATTCTTTTTCGATTTTTTATGATAATAGAAACCACGATAAAAGTATTTTGATGAATTCTTGCGTTCACCTTCTTCCTTTTCCATTTGTCTTTAATAAAAATGATAATGATAATAATAAATTTTACAAAACATTTTGTAATTTGTAATTCAATAATTTTACCTTATTCTTATAGATACAAATTTAAAAAAATTGTATTTCTCTTCTTATTTTGTAATATATTCAAAAAAATACTGGTATTAATTTGATATAAGAATAAATAATGTGAAATGCTGATATTCACACTGTCTATTGTTTTATTATTTTCAATTTGTATATTACTATATTCACATATAAACACAAGTTGTCAAATCATCACGACAATTTGTAATATTATTATATTACAAATATACTGTGCGCTTTATTGGAAAATTGAGAAATGGAAGAGTTAAATGGTGAAAGAAAAGGGACTTCAAAATATTTCGCTGATGGGTTCTTTTATCATAAAATGAAAAGCAAGGAAGAATCAGACAAAAATAAAAAGGAGAAAATCATTTATCGATGTGCAACACGGGCAAGTACTTCCTGTACTGCTACAGCAGAAGAAGATGAAAGTACTAAGGAAGTAAAATTTTTCGGATGTCATATTGATAAACCAGTAGCTCATGGAGCAACTTTGTGTCGATTGAAAGAAAAAATGTTACTCATGGCTGAAAACACGTCTTTACCTTTGCGATCTATTTACGATCAAGTTCTCGAAGAGTGAGCAAAATTAATTATTAATTAAAGTTGAAATATGCAATAACAAATTTTAAATTTCGATTATTTTATTTTACTTATTATGAAATAATTTTATTTATAAAACTTTTTTTAATTTAATTTAATTAAAAATTTTAATTGAATTTAAATATTAATTAGTAATTTTCTTTACGCAGCCAATTAGAAGAAATAAAGAAATTGGTTAATTTTGAATCAGTCAAAACTATGATGAGCAGGAAAAGAAATATAAATGCGGGACAAATTCCGGAAACAATGGAAGGCTTTGCAGAGAGTTTAGAAAATAATATTTTTTTAAAAGGTTATTACCAAGAAACTATAACTGTGGGTGAATCGTGTGCAACGATATTTATGTCTAATCTAATGAGTACATTTTTGCGAGAAAACACATTTTCCACTGGATACATTGAAGACTCGATTCGTGTAAGATTTAAATTACTTAAATATTTAAAAAAACAAAGTAAATTATTAAATAAAATTTTAAAAAAATTAATATAAAATTTGAAATACAAATTATAATTAATTAAATCTTGCAGCTTCCTTCCATGAAACATGATTTTTCGCATCTTTACACTGTGAGTGTGAAAAAAAATGAGAGCAAAATAGATCCGGTGAATAAATTAAAAATTTAATATTTAATTCTTTGCCCTACTGATGCAGTTATTTAATTTTAATTTTATGTAAATTTAATTTCGAAGATTTATACGCCAATATGGATTTTGATGTCTGATAGGAGTTTACAATAATATGATGCGGTTTGGTGTAAAATTAGAGAATTAATACCATCGTTGAAAGTTGAGCAAATCAAATGCGGTTTTAAAGAAAACTCTGTAAATGCTATTCATCAAAATTTGAAAGAATCAATTCTTCAAGGAACTTGGCATCATTATATAATAGTAATAATTAATTGTTTAAAAAGTACTGCATTTTTCAGATTAATGCAAATTTGCAGGAAACTTACAACCCTTTTAATTACAAACTTGGATTAAAAATTTGAATTTGAATATCTTTGTTCAATGTTCAGATCGCATTATATTATTTATATTATTATTTAGTATTTTTTCTTTTTTTAATTTTTACTCATATAATAGGAATTATTGGCTGAGTGGAAATCACTGAAAATTCCAGATAATTGCATAAGTGTTTTGTGGATGGCATTAGGACTACCACTACTCCCATTATCACATTTTGAAGATGGAATTCATATTATTCAAACTGAGGCTGATAAAATAGCACTTCAAGAACCACTGGTGAATTCATATATGACATACTTAAGAACGAATTGGACACAATTGGCAGAATCAGTCAACTCTTTCCATTGCAACCAGAAAATGGATCCATTCGAAGCAACATTTTTTACTTATTTACTTTCATCAATAAGTCAAGTGTCAGACCCTGATATTTTAAAATTAATCAGTGAGTTGGTTTCATTATCTATTGAAACTTATAAATTTATTTCTTTGTGTTCTGAAGGTTAATGTTAAGTAACACTTTCAATTTAAAAAAACAGCTACGTAATCGACTTTTCACTTAACAGAATTTTCATTTGCTTAAACTTTATTTAGTTAAATTCTAATCTACCTAACATAATTCACGAATTAACTAATAATATATTTTTAAGTTTGAAAACTTAAAAAAATTTTATTTTTTACGTAAATTGACTTTATTGTTTCTCAGAAATAATTGTAAAATTAATGAAACGCGAAGATAAAAAATTAACTAAAGTGAAAGATGGAAAAAAATTAAAGCAAAGTAAAATGTTAAAATGGACCCTAGATTCGCATATAATCGAATGTCAAGAGAAACTGATAGTAAAACACTTGACATTAAAGAATTTTTTACTGAATGTCATAAATTGTAATCGGCGTCTGGCTTACCAAAATCTATTGTTTCAAATGAGTAAGCAACAATAACCGTCGTAAAGTTATAAATCAAATCAAAATTTTATTTTTATAATTATTTTTAAAATGTTTTAGGAATTGATAATGAAGAGAACAAGTTGTTATCTGATTCTTCATTGTTGAAAAAGAATGAAAATACACCAGGTTTTTACTCATTATATATAAATAATTTATAGAATTATTTTTAATTAGTACTAAATAATAAATATATTTATTGATAAACATATAAAAAATATAGAATCTGTGTCAGAAAATCTACGTGCTCTTTTACCTGGCGAAATCACAGAACCTTCAAATTCATGCTCAGAACAAAGAGATGGAAATTTAACATATCCACTACTAGGTAACGTACTAAATATAATTTTGCTGTGTAGTGTGTACAAACAAGTGTATTCTTACTAATTGTAATAAGTGAAATACTTATTACTTGTTAGGGGAGACTGGGGCGAAAAGTTAAATTGTGAAAACAGTTAAAATTCATTATCTTTCGAACGGAAATAGTTAGAGCATTTCAATTTTAATTATAGAAGAGTGTTATCACCCTAAATAAATGTGCGGAGTTATGTGACATTCTGCTAATTTTTGTGGTGTCCATATTTAAATTCTTTTTCACCCTACTTTTGAAAATTTTTTCCTAAAAGAAAATTTTAACTTTTAAGTATATTTTTTGCATTTATTCTCACCGCGATTTTTTTACTTCATTATTAGGGTCCCCTGAAGAGATACCTAAAGGTATTTGCTAAATATCTTTAGTCAGATTTTTTATATTTGTTGTTAAAGCAAGAAACGCACCCTGGGGCGAAATGATAAATCATTCACGTTCAATAAACTACTTGTTTACGTATAGTTTAACTTATCTACTACTTAACACCTATCAGAAAATAGTTTCAGTAGGCTAGAAATAGAATTTAGTTAAAGTTTATTTTATTTAGATAAAGTTAAAAGAAACAAAATTTTCAAAGAAGGACAAAACATGTATTTTATGCGAAAATATCAGAAACTTTTTTATTGAAAGTTGTAGGGGAAAAGTTGACCTACAATATTGATGTATAAATATTTGCATCTAAGCGGATTATATTGTCTAAAAATCATTTATGCAAAATTTAACTTTTCGCCCCAGTATCCCCTAATCAGTAAATTTAATCTATTAAATAAGTAGAATTTCACTGATTGTCTAAATCACTAACACTGTTATTACAATTTATAGATTTTGATGAGCTCATTGAAATAGGTGAGAAATACTATTAAGTAATTATTAAATTATTACATATAATTTTTTATGTTTATCTAATTAAAAAATACAATTATTTTATTAAAGGGCTTAATCAAGAATTGGAGAATGATTTATCTTCAAATATTGAAGAAGAGCAATTTCCTCCAGGTATTAAATAAAATTGCAATTATACAAATTAGATACAAGTAAAAGAAAAACAATAGAAATAATAAAACATGAAAAGTAACAATGTGAACGAATAACTTTAAAGTTGTACATTTGTACCCTTTTTGTGACGATTTTACACTAAAATAATTTATCTTTATAAAATATAATTCTTATGCACTTGTTATATAGATGCAGATAAAGGAGTCAGTATTGCAGTTGAGGAAGATCCTACCAAAAATGGTTTATTACAAAGTTCGAAATCAAAACCATCACCTACACTACCAACATTAAAAGAAAACAAGTTAGCAAACAAAACAAAAACACCCATTAAAACATCTACTAATGTTCAAAAGGCACCACAACGAATTTTGAGACCAAAAAGAGGACGACCAATTGATAAACCCAAAGCAAAAGACCCAGCAAAAGACAAATCTCAGCCGCCTATAAAAAAAGGACGCAGAGCGATTAATAATTAGTGTTGTGATTAATGATTAGTGTTAATGAGTTGATACAATAAATTAAATATTTTGCATTTAGAAAAAACCTTGTCTACATTATTAATTCTAAATCAAAATTATAAAAATAACACATTTAAACTAATAGTCATCAGTACCATAAACAAATAAAAGAATTAAAATTTCTAAAAATTACATTGTTGAAGAGTCGGTCTTTGTCCAGTCGGTCCATGAAGATTCAAAATATTGAAAAATTATATTGTTGTAGAGTCGATCTTTGTAGAGTCGGTCCATAAAGATTCAAAATTTTTAAAAATTATATTGTTTTATAGTCGGTCTTTGTACAGTCGGTCCACGAAGATTCGGAATTTTGAAAAATTATATTGTTGTATAGTCGGTCTTTGTACAGTCGGTACAGTCGAAATTTTGAAAAATTATATTGTTGTAGAGTCGGTCTTTGTAGAGTCGGTCCATGAAGATTCGAAATTTTTAAAAATTATATTGTTGTATAGTCGGTCTTTGTACAGTCGGTCCATGAAGATTCGAAATTTTGAAAAATTATATTGTTGTAGAGTCGGTCTTTGTACAGTCGGTCCATGAAGATTCGAAATTTTGATAAATTATATTGTTGTAGAGTCGGTCTTTGTACAGTCGGTCCATGAAGATTCGAAATTTTGAAAAACTATATTGTTGTAGAGTCGGTCTTTGTACAGTCGGTCCATGAAGATTCGAAATTTTGAAAAACTATATTGTTGTAGAGTCGGTCTTTGTACAGTCGGTCCATGATGATTCGAAATTTTGAAAAATTATATTGTTGTAGAGTCGGTCTTTGTACAGTCGGTCCACGAAGATTCGAAATTTTGAAAAACTATATTGTTGTAGAGTCGGTCTTTGTACAGTCGGTCCATGATGATTCGAAATTTTGAAAAATTATATTGTTGTAGAGTCGGTCTTTGTACAGTCGCTCCATGAAGATTCAAAATTTTGAAAAACTATATTGTTGTAGAGTCGGTCTTTGTACAGTCGGTCCATGAAGATTCGAAATTTTGATAAATTATATTGTTGTAGAGTCGGTCTTTGTACAGTCGGTCCATGAAAATTCGAAATTTTGAAAAATTATATTGTTGTAGAGTCGGTCTTTGTACAGTCGGTCCACGAAGATTCGAAATTTTGAAAAATTATATTGTTGTAGAGTCGGTCTTTGTACAGTCGGTCCATAAAGATTCAAAAGATTGAAAATTTCTAAAGATTATATTGTTGTACAGTCGGTCTTTGTACAGTTGGTCCATGAAAATTTAAAATATTAAAAAATTATATAGGTGTAGAGTCGGTCTTTGTACAATCGGTCCATGAAGTGTCGGTCAGTTGAATATTTAATTTCTTTAGAGTTGAATACCTTGTAATCAGTTACTTTTTGTATAATCGGTCTATAGGTAATAATTATTATTAGCGAATTTTACTTTGTACAATAGGAAATGTACAGTCAGTCTTTGTTTAATTGGAAAAGGTGGAATTGAAGCCCTGCCCATTGTTATATAGTTAACTACACTTACACTGCAAAAAGAGGTGTCTTATTTTGAGACGTTTTTAGTGTCTTAGATACCAAAAACGTCTTAAATTGGATGTATATTTCGGAATTCTCTGAAATAATTCTAGTTACTTATAATTGAATATAGTCGAAATTTTTAATAAGATGCATAATACAATGAGACATAGTTTTTTTAAATAAAGAAAGATGTAGTTTTTACAAATCTTCAATGTAAATGTGCTAAATAGATGAATACTGGAATATAGATCGGTGAGCTCGGGATCGTTGAGACTTTGTTTACATAGTTTGTAGGCGAGAAAAGGTGGAGGGCTAACTGAGACTTTTAAATGTTGATCAATGCCGTGCCTAATTGTAGAAGAAAAAGGTTCTTAGTGTCCGATGCTATTTATTTTATTTGATAATTTCATCATTATTTATTTTTTTTCTTTTTAATATAAATACATTTTATTTTTGTATAATATTTTGTTATTTATATTAATTTTCTAATATGAATTATTTTTTAAAAGAATGGTGCAAACAAAAAATACTTCGTACGGCCCTGTTTGTTTTGCTTCTCAGTCTCAACTAATCCGCTAGATCGGTAAGAAGCCATCCCCGATTAGTCTCACCGAGCTAGATTCCAGTGTATTAATATTAATAATAATATTAATCATAACTTTTTTAAACAAAAAATTATATTCTTGTCAGAAAATAAATCATTATTCTTGTCAGAAATAAATCATTAATAAGTAGATTAATTAATTAAATAATAAAGAAATAGCAAACAAAAATACAATTTTTTAACAAAATAATAACTAGTGATTAATTCGAGACGATAAAATCGTATAACTCGATCAACTTCATTTGGTTTACATAATATTTTTTAGACGATAATGCTCGTGCAGCATTTGTTTCTAATCGAATCGGTTGTTAGTCGATCGATTTGACATTTCAAAATAAAAATAAACAAAAAGGATAAGCGTAAGGGTTTAAAAAGAACGAATGAAGAAATAGATGAGACGGAAAATACAAATAACATTCCCTCATAAGGGTATTTAATTGAACAAATAGTTTTCTTTATTTTTGAATAAAAGAAAGTTTAAAGTTAAAAATAAAATAAATAATAAATAAAATAATAATCCCCGCCAATGGTTGTCCACTGCCGAGCATCATCGATGTCTTCGATGTGCTGGGATTAGTGGATGCTTATCCACTGCCAGACATGACTGACATCATGGATATGTTCGGTAGACCTTGCCGTGGTGGCGGGGCTTTTTACTAAAGGACAACCAAATAGAAAAAAACGAACATAATGAGCGACCGTCAAAAACAGAAATACCTGCAGGGTAATACTTCGATTAAATCTCTCACCGGTTCCGATTGTCAAGTGCCTAGCGTGGGGAAAATGGCCGGTGGCCTGTAGATGCAGGAGGGCAACTCCGCACTGAAGGTTTCACAGATCATCGTGGACAGAACAAGAAGAGGAAGTGGAAATAGTCTACAGAGTGTGTTGAGTGGCAGCAGCAGGAGGTCCGCATTCAGCCCCGTACACTCGGAAGTGGATGACGAGGCGATTAGAGAGAATCGCGAGGACAGCCTTGGATTGAGGAAGGAAGAAGCATTGTGTCTTGAAAAGACACAACTAGAAATCGCAAGGAGGAGTAACTCTTGTGACATCAAGAAGAATGTAAATAGGGCCGTCAAGGACGTACTTAAAGTCTTGCTGAAAGAAGCAAAGGCGAAGCACGCGGAAGCTGACGAAGCGGATATGTACCTAGGATGTACTATCGACATGGCAGAAGGTAACCGTAAGGACAGAAAGGAGAGGCGAGAGCGCCACTACAAACGTCAGTTAAGGCGTGCAGCCATAGACGCATGAACTCTCGCAAGAACAAAAAGTAAGTAGGAGGAAACTTACCAAAGGGAGGTGAGTCAGAAGAAAATTGGCGGCATGTCGAGAACTTCATAATTATGATAAGAAAAGACCTCGACGGCTCGAGAGCTTTTAATTTGTTTGTTTCGTTTATTTTAATTTATTTTGGGATTTATTTGTCTTTTTACTATTTTAATTTATTTTGTGATTTTCATCTGTCCTTTTACAATTTTATCTATTGAATATATATTACGGTATATTAATATATACCTATGTTCACTTTTTTTTGTTTCTGTTTTTTTACATCCGTTTACAATTTTATCATTTGACTTTTTACACTTTTTTAACATTTGTTTCTTCATTGTTGTGCTGTAAATTTTGCTTTGACATTGAAATAGTTTTAAATTTTAACTGTTGATACAGAAAACCGCAGAAGAAGAACAAAGTGGCAATAGCGACAGAGTTGGAGAGCTGCCCTCGAAGGCTAAAGTCTTACGACAGTTTCGAAGGTGGGTAAAAGGCTTCAAAAGAAGGGTTACGGGTTTTAGTGGGTCGGGCTGGTAGTAGGTCGCCAGTTTATTAAATTTATTATAACATTTATTTATTTATCTTTTTTTTAATATTTCCTTTTCTTTCATTTTACCAACCCCACATAACCTTGGAGTGCGGAATCCAAGGTATCTGTATGCAGATTTTCCAAAAGTCCCTAAGCAAAAAAAATAATAATAATAATTAGCTGTCGTACCCGTCTTCTACAGTTTTCTGTTTCTACTAATACATTTAACAGGGTATCTACCAAACGGGAAAATCTGGAAAAAGCTGGGAATATGCCGAACCGGGAATTTTCCTATCAAATTAAGAAAAAGTTTTATTATATTAATTCGTCTTTAAAAAATTTCTTTTTACTTTAATTTTTACTGATGTAAAATATTTATGAAAACAGACCCGAGTTAAAATTTAAGCCCTAATTTCAGCCTAAAATATAGGTCTTATGTTAGGTTTTAACAGTCGTAACGTAGGATCCACTTGCGATACAATAAGTTCTAATTAGACTCTACTATAACTCCAAAAATTGGGTGGAAAATTTGATAAATTTTTAATACATTAATTAAAGTAGGGGAGAGTCTCCAGTTGTGAGACGGGTTTTAATTTTGACCCGTAAATTGTAAACGAGTAAACGAAATTGTAAATAAAATACACCGTTCGAAAGGTAACAGAAATACGCAACTTTTATTAAAAGAAAGTGTAGTGTTTCGATGAACTCAAAAAATTTTACAATACATTTTCCGAGCACATCGCTTTTTTCAAAAAAAAATGTCTCCAGTTGTGAGACACTCATTAAAAATTGCTAAAATTTAATAAGTTTGACATAAAACGTTATGTTTAGTAGAAATAATTAAATATATTAATAATATATATTATTATATACTAAATAATAATATTTATTCGCCAAAATGTGACTATCAAATAAGCACAATTTCATAGCTTCAACAAGAGCATTAAAATTGATTTCTTCTGAATCAATTGACTTTTTTCCACTTGACATGCCTAAAAATACTAGAAAAAAATCAAAATAACATTTAAATAGTATGCCTGCAAAGTCGTATTTTTTATGCTGCCCAGATGGGTGTTGACACCGTCTTACAACTGGTGATATGCTGTGTCTCACACCCAGAAATTGGCGTTATTTTGAAAAAAGAAAAATTAAATTATTTTCAACCGTAGATTGGAACAATGCAATATTGCATCACAAAATATAAGGAAAACACTAAAAGAAAATGCATTACATTTACCTTTTCCAATTAATTAACTTGGAAAAAAAGTACTTTGCATTTATTGAAAAAACGCTTTTTAGTCGATTATCACACACAGTGTTGGTATTTAACAAAAACAGTTTATATATCCGCTTCGGCGTACACGAAAAAGTTGGCTTATATGGGCAAATCCATAAAACTTTTGACTTTTAAGAAAAAAATTTTTTTTTATTAATTTGTATGCACATAGATGTCACTTTGCATACATGTTCAAGAATGTTTTAGCACCACAAATTCGTATGCGTGATTTCAATTAAATCAGTTGAAACTTTTTACTCGGAGGTTTTTGGGGTCGCCGCTGGACAATCTGAAGTCGGTTTTTTAAAATTCAAAATGGCGGCTCCATTATGACGGATGACAAATTTAAATAGTTGGATTTGATTGAAACTCGTTACTCGGGGGTCTTTGGGGTCGCTGATTACGAATTTAAAGTTTAATTTTAAATTTAAAATGATTAATTGAATTTTTTGATTTTTAAGAATTCAACTTCTGAAATTTTAAGCATATTCTTAACTTAATAAAATTGATAGTTTTCAAAATCCTTGAGCGGCATACTTTTTTTTGAACATCTGTAAGGCAATGCTTCGATCACACTATACATGGACTTGTTTAAAGTAAAATTGTAGTTGTGCCTTTCAAAAATGTATAAATTTTAATAAAATCACGATTTGTATTAACATCTTTAAATTCTTTCTACAGGAATACAAATATAGGCACACTAATGAAAAAGGTCTTAAAATGTTCGATTTTTTATTGTCTATTTAGAAACTTATTGAACTTTTATTTTTATTCTACGCCGCACTAGGTATTTTCATAAGAAGACGTTTAATTAAATTTTCTTAAAAAGTGTCATCATTCAATCAAACCTTCATATATTTTCTTACAGTCGTAGCACACTAATGGGATAGTGAAAAAAGTTTGAAAACATACGTCTTTTAGCTAGTTTCCTTGTAGCTGAATTAATATTTCACTCGCCGCAAAAATAAAAACGTTAAAAATGTATACTTTTCTGAGAGTTTCAAATGAAATTTAAGCGTTTTTCAATTTTAAACTCATAAAATTAATTGACAAATTAATATTTTGTTCTAATACTGTACATAAATGTTGCTTAGTATATAATTTAGGAAAATATGATTAAACAATAAGTTTCAATCTAAAATAATACGGACTTTTAAGTGTTCGATTCGAGTATCATAAAAGTTAACAGTTTCGTGGATTTGCGCATATGAAAAGAAATGTTTTTATATAAACCAATCGGCTTTTTAATATTGCATGTTAAAAAAAATTGACCCGTCTCACAACTGGAGGTGTCTTACAACTGGAGACTCTCCCCTACTACAAATTGACAAATATTGCTCTCTGAATTTAAATTGGTTAAAATAACTAATTTGATAATAAAAAGTCAATCATTGATTCAAATAGTAATATTTTCCTACTGAAATAGCTATTGGTAACTAATTATTATTTTTTTCCTGGCAAATTAAATTCCCGAGCTATTTCCTGATTTTCCAGATTGGTAGACACACTGTATTGGTAAAAACTAAAACCCGTCGAAGACGGGTACGACAGCTAGTTTTTGAATAAGTTCTTTGAGAATTTTCAAATACATTTGTTTAAAATTCAATTTTACGAATTTTAATAAAATTTTTAAGAATCATTACTTTTTTCGAGGAATGTATATAAAATAATTGTATTAAAAGTAATTCAAATTTTCCGATGAATTTTATTATTTATGAATATAATAAATTTCCTAAAAAGAATTCTATTTATTTATGAAATTAATTAAATTATGAAGAAGAAATTTATAAAAAAATTTAATAATTGAATTCTTTTGCAAATTTGATTATTTATGAAAATAATTTGTAAATGTTTGGGTACAATTTTATTAAACTGAATGCTTTTGGAAATTTTATTAAAATAGTAGATTGTAGATATTGAAATCAGGAAATTTTTTTAAAAATAATTAAATTTTGGAGAACAATTTTGTTATTTTTAAAGATAAATTGTGATTTTGAAGGGAATTTTTTTAAAATTTTGAACATAATTGAACTTTTATAAAAATAATTTAATTACTTTTGAAAATAATTGAATTTCTGCAATCATTTGTAACTTCTCCAAAATTAAATTTTTTAAAAATGTTTTTAACTAAATTTTTTTATAAATCCATTATTTTTAATAATTAAAAATTAAAATTAAATATATATTGACAAATTTAACTAATTTCAAAAAGAATTTGAATTACACAAGTCAACATGAAATTTGCGCCTGACATTTAAGATATTTATGATAGATTTATCGACAGATATGAGGAAAAAATTATATTTTATAAAAAAGTTTGTTTTTGTAGATAGGAGAACGTTTTTACCATATTTTTGAAAATTTATGATTTTCTGAATTAAATGCGGTCAATCAAAAATCTGTAAAGTACGTAATAGAACGTACTTTACAGATTTTTGATTGACCATTTCATGAGTATGGATGTGCCAGACAACTAACGTCTTTAATTTTTTATCTGAAAAAAACGAAAATGTTGCCATTTCCTATACATCAACAGCTATCGACACATGTAGAGTTTTTTTTATATTACTTAGTTTTATTTTTATCAACAATTTTGTGAATTTTTTTTTTTGAAAATTGTCACTTTTTTGTTCAATCACGCACCATTTTGCAAAAAATCAAAATATCGAAAAAATTAGAGTTGTGCAAAAAGCTCGATCGAGTATTTCAAGCTTTTCGTTTTTCTAGCAGAGCTGAGCAGAATCAATCCGAACTTGAACCAAATTCCATCCAACACGTGCAGTATTAAACCTAAAATAATTTTGAGCACTTGAATTTTTCGAGCACTCAAATATTTTTGAGTAACTAGAACTCGAGCCCGGCTCGAGCTCGACCATGCTATTCGAGCTTTTTGCACACCTGTAGAAAAAATCCTACGTATGTCAATAGCTGTTGATGTATAGAAAATGACAACAGTCATGTCGGGGCTGGCAGTAGGTCGCCAGCTTATTAAAGTATTTTCATTTTATTCATTTTGTTTTATTTATTTTTTATACCAACCCCATATAACCTTGGAGTACGGAATCCAAGGTATCTATAGGCAGATTTCCCAAAATTCCCTAAGCAAAAAATATTTTAAAATAATAATAAATATAATATATGTCATATAATATAAATATAATATAAAAATAAAATAAATAATAATAAATAAAAAATAAGTTAAAAATAAAAATTGTTTGAAATAAAGATTCTTACTGTTTTTGTAAGAACTTGTGTAATTTTTTTAAAAGTGATTTTGTAAAATCTTTACGAAACTTTCGAAGAGCTAGTTCTTTGTAAGTTATTGAAATTAACAAATTTTAATTGAAATTAGTGAGACTTCTAATGGTGGTGAATTGGAGAGTGGTTTAAGCAATACATTAATTACTTTAAACAAGTCTAAACGGCGTAAAAATGGAGGAAAGCCACTCGAAGAATCTTTTGCCTATTCGATGGAGAACAACTGCAAAGTAGCGGTGTGCAAGATTTGCCAAAGCCAAAATATTTTACCGGAAAAAAGAATCAGAATGAAGGAAAGTAGTACTTCGGGATTAAAACGTCATCTTCGTAACTGCCATTCCAAAGAATATCAGGAGACTTATCCCAATAACGATTTATCAATTGAAGTAAGATTGAGTGGTTTTATTAATAATGAAAATTGTTAGAAAAATAGAAATAATTGATTTTTTCTTAAGAAAATATTTTTTCTACCACACGCACCGAAAGTACACCATTTCCTACCTGTCAGACGGGAGAAAAGTGTATCTTTTCCTGCGAGCGGGAGGTAAAGTTACTTTTCCTCCCTGTGACGTCATAACGGGAAGAGAAAAGTACACTTTACCTCGCCGTGACGTATGACCATTGGTGAATCATATACTTTAGTTACGTCAGCTACGTGACTTACGTAACTTACGCAAGTGGCGTAAATTTTGTAGTTATGTTAGTCTTTCAAGTTACGGGAATTACGTAAATTATGTAGTTATCTTAGTTTTCCAAGTTACAAATAATACGTAAGTTACGCAACTTACGTAAGTTACGCTAATTGCGTAACTGCAAACACACGAGGCGAAAATCATTTTCCTTCCGTTGTGCACATACTATTTTTTCTAACACACGTAAACGAAAGTACAAATATGCAATTATTTAACGGAATTTTTTGAAATAAATACTATTAACTTTATAATGTTAATTTATTATTAGATTATTAGAAACAAATATTCACAATACTGATTATATTGAGATTAGAATGTTTGACAATTAAAAATAATTAATAATAATATATACATTTAACCACAATTATAATAATTATTATTGTTGTAATATTTATTTAAAATCCATTAATAATTAAAAAAATAACAATATGATACATATTTAATCTTAAAAAATATATAGCTCTTTTTATGTTTTGCATTTAAAAAAAAATTACAAATTATTATAGCAGCAGGAAGAAAATATTACTTTCTCTCCCCGTGACATCACAGCGGGGAGGGAAAGTATTACTTTCCCTCCCCGTTATGACGTCACGGGGAGGGAAAGTAACATTCTCTCCCTGCCTCCGGGAAAGACGTACTTTCCACCCTCTTTATAGGTGAGAAATGATGTACTTTCGGTGCGTGTGTTAGAAAATAGTATATTGTGCACCTAGGGAGGAAAATCACTATTTTCCTCCCTAGGTGCACATACTATTTTTTCTAACACACGTAAACGAAAGTACAAATATGCAATTATTTAACGGAATTTTTTTAAATAAATACTATTAATCTTATAATGTTAATTTATTATTAGATTATTAGAAACAAATATTCATAATACTGATTATATTGAGATAAGAATGTTTGACAATTAAAAATAATAGTATATTGTGCATCAAGGGAGGAAAGTGGTTTTTTTTAAAAAATTTTTTTAATTTTTTTTATGAAAATATAAGTAATTTTAAGACAAAAATTACTCTTGGTTGTCTAAATGTCAAGAATATTTCCCCTAAATCTTAAATTAAATGCCTAAACCATTTACCAAAAATTCGACTTAATTCCTCGAAGATGATCCCCAAGTATACCCGTCATCGGCAACCTGGTTGTGCAAGTCAAAAAATAACTATGGATTATTGTAAAGTTCAGAATTATTCATTATTGTATCAGTTCTGAACTTGCATAAAAAATTTCAGACCTCTAGGACATCTGGAAGTCTTTTAAATTAATTTTAAAAATTCCATTATTTGACTTTTGCAAAATAAATTGCTTATAACAATTACAGGGTTGTTTGAACAATTATTTAACCATGAAAATAGGATTCAGCATAAAAAAATACATAAAGAACACTCATCATGTTAATTTAAAATGTAAAATGTTTCAAGAAATCTAATTTTTTTGGATAGAAACTTTAAACGCGTTTTTCTCAGACCCGGTTACATATAAGCAATTAGTGACATCTATTAGATGTCAATTGAACTCTTTGGTTTAGAGTCAGGTGTTATTCTTAGGATAATTATTCCGATATAGTCGAAATCTTCCTTAATTAAAATTCTTAATCAGCAAATAATTTTCTACATTAAGAAAATAAATATTTATTTAAAAATAATAAATGTTAATGGCACTTATTTAACGAGATTATAAATATTTGGATATTTTTTATTTCGTTTTAGCTTTTCGAACAAGGTACTTTTAATAAGAAAATCGTTGATTGGGTGACAAAAAAGTATCTGCCATTCTACTTCTTCGAAGATGAATGTACTCAACAACTGTTTCATTACATAAGACCAGAAATTACGCTACCTTTAAGAAATGAGTTGAAAAGTCAAATTAAATCCAGATTAACTAAAATGCAAAGTACTTTAAGGCGTACTTGCGTTTGCAAAGGCAAAAAATAGGCCCCACTTTAATGTTTTTTTCACAGTCATTTTATTAAAAATATTAAAAACGATTTTTATCCCACATGCACAAAAATGGCGGTTTCTGATACCAGACGACAGGGAGGAAAGTCATTCATTTCTTCGACCGCATGAAAATAGCGTCCGTTTTCTCCCATGGGCAAGAAAATTAGCTGTTCACATGCACTTTTCTTGCCCATGGGAGAAAACGGACGCCATTTTCATACGGTCGAAGAAATAAATGACTTTCCTCCCTTTCGTCTGCTATCAGAAACCGCCATTTTTGTGCATTAGGAATAAAAAATATTGTAAGTAACACGAGAATAAAGGCAGATAATTTCTTTACGATGATTTTTGTGACACTCGTGACGGTCTCGGGGCGCCCTCGACCTACACTGCCTTTATTCTCTTGTTGCTTAATATACTATTTTGCACCTTTAAAGGTGCAAAAACATTTACATTATAAAAACTACAAAAAGAAAAAATTGTTTCGTTTTTTAACAGTTATTTACGATTCGTAGAGGGCCCCAAAAATTGGCGATCTCAAATTTGTAAAAGTTTGCGGTGCCCCCTATAGAGCTGCTCCTGACAGTCTAAAATAAAAAAAACAAAATTTATTCTTTAGTATACGTTAATACCTAATGGACGTATTATGATGAAATTAAAAAAAAGTAAAAAACAAAAATGCGGTACTTTTAAAGTCAAAAATTCAAAAGATCAAAATCATCATTTCTTGAAAATTAATTTTCAGGAAGGAAGAGTAAGGAGACCGAACTCTGCTTCTACAAATGTCTGAGAAATATGCACGAAAAGTGCCAGACTCACTGTGTTCTAGTTGATCACCAATTAAGTCGATCATGCGCACTGAACTAAAGTTCAGTGTTGACATAGATGAAAAGTGTGGTTATGTCAAGGTAAATATTATATAGTTTAAAAAGTGTTAATTTTAAAAGCAAATTTATTTATTTGCAAATGTGATATTATTTAGATTTTCAAAATAATAAAATTTAATAATATATTTATGAAAAGGGAAAAATTTTGCGAAAATGGTTAAGAAGAATTGTGTTTATAACTAGAGTATATTTACATACCGTAGAAGGATAGAAGAGACTAATGTTTTTAGACTCTTTTTCTTTCTTTACATCCTGGCAGACAACACGACATTTTTTAAATAAAATAAATAAATAATTATTAAAACGAAATGTATTGTATATGTATCTCACTAAGACCAGCTAAATGTAAACATTAGATCTTACATCTCACTCGCACAATTTTTACGAGAAACAGAGACACAACACAGCTTATGCGCATGATCAACTTAATTGGAGGTCGACTAGAACGCAGTGAGCCTGGCACTTTTCGTGCATATTTCTCTGAGATTTTTAAAGCGCTTTCTACACAGAGTTCGGTCTCCTTACTCTTCCTTCCTGTTAATTTTAAAAGTACCGCATTTTCGTTTTTCTACTTTTTTTTTAATTTCATCATATACGTCCACTAGGTATTAATGTAGGGGAGACTGGAGTCGATTTGACGCTATGAACTCAACTTAAGGTGGAGATATTGGTACTGTGAATAGTACTTAACATTCCACTTATATTAAGGAACTTTCGTTAAGTTTCATAAATTCAACATAGAATCAGAGGCGATCAAATGTTTTTAGAGGAGTCAGAAAAAAACGTTTTTTGGATTTTTAAGTTTTTCGATCATTACTTTTGATTCTTAATTTATTTGGCAAATTTTTTTGTTGCTATGGATGTCCTTCTTCGAAGTACATATATAGTTTTGTCTTATTTTAAAAAGATTTAATTAAATTTATTCTGAAATGTGAGGAATACACTCGGGGTAAAGTCGCTCACGTGAAGTCAGGGTAAAGCCGCTCACTTAGTTTTAAATTTAAAATTTAGAATAAAATAATTTCACGTATTATATTTCAACAATAACACAATTTATGACTTGTTAAAACCAAAATTGTAACTACATTTCACTTTCTCTTAATAAAATGTAACATTATTTAAATCCATAGTTGAAATTCATGAAACCTATATTCATTATTTATTAAACTAATTTGTTGTTTATAGAATTGTTTATAGAACTCAAAGTTTATCAATAATAATAAACCATACTTAAGACGGAAATAAGATGAATTTTAATATTTAAAAAATAAAACTGTTCCGTCTTGAAAAGATAAAGTGAGCGGGTTTACCCTGGAAAATTGTGATTTCCAAATTTGGTACATGTGTATTAAAAAGTTTCTCTAAGTAAAACTAAAAAAGAAAAAACAAAAACTCTTTTTAATTTGGATTTTTATTTTTTTAATTTGGATTTTTAACTTGGATTTCTAAATTAGAATAATTTACTAGTTTTTTACCGATCTGAAAAAAAGTGACCGGGTTTACCCAAGTCTCCCAAGTCAGAAGCGGATCTAGGGGGGTAAATAACGGTTAAAAAAGGAAACAATTCTTTCTTTTTGTAGCTTTCATAATGTACCTTAAGGTGCAAAAATAGTTTTTAATATTTTAAATAAAATGACTATGAAGAAAAACATTAAAGTGGGGCCTATTTTTTACCTTCGCAAACGCAAGTACGCCTTAATGATGATTCTACAAAACAATTCATCTAAAATTTTATTTACTCTCGATGGTTGGACATCAGTAGCAAATCGAAGCTTTTTCGGAATCACTGGGCATTTTATTAATGCCAAATTGAGTTCAGAATCTTTTGTCACTGACTTTTTCCCTTCTAATGGGCTTCATACTGGATTTGATATTGCTCAGAAATTCTATGAAACCCATCGAAAATACAAAATCGAAGATAAATTACAAGCGATAACGAGATAATGAGAAATTTAATAATTTTAAAAAGTTATAATTACGACCCTTCCTGAATACAATTATTTTCTACAATTTTCAACTAAAATTTATCTCTAAATCAATTATCTTAAATGATTTTTAGAAAGCAGTTCTAAGAATTAGTTATTAAAAATATTTTAATGTAATTTTTCGAAAATAATTGAATTTTTGTATAATTTAAAAAAACTAAATGATTTTTTGATAAATTTTAATTAATAATTTTAATCATGGACTATTTTCTTTAAAATGTTAAAAATAATTCTAAAATATATACACTACCGTCCACGAGTATCAGGACGATTACACGCGACTCTATAAAAAACATGCCATCGCTTTTTCAATCATATCTCGTAAATAAAAGGAGATAAAAAAAAACTTAAATACGGTTAGAAAGCTGATTAAATTTTGCTTAAAATAAAGTTTTCTTTGAAATAATTTCGTTAACTATTTTTTGAGTTGTAGAGTGAGAAAGAAATAAAAAAAATTATCAAATTTTCTCATTTTTGGCTCTTGACTTCAACTTTTTCAAAAATCTAGAAAAATTTAGACAAAATTTTTCTAAAAACACAGGAATCTTCGTTGGAATTTCAGCTTTAAAATAAGTTCGTTCAAATTCTATTGGAAAGAGAATTTTATAAAGATTCAATACCCGTTTCCAAATTTTGTGAGCCGCAATTAGGAAAGAAGTAGCTACATTTTTTCTGGCGGGCGGCACGTCTTTTTACCGCGCGGCACGTTAACTGACAGCGCGTCCACACAGTGTCACAGTGCTTTTACAATATACTGTTCAGAATTGTCTACAGACTACAATTTTTAACCGATTTGAGTGTTCTTTGTTTTAAATTAAAGGGGAATAAATTCTTAAGACATCTCTCGAGGCCGATTCTTCAGTTTTTAATTTTTTAAAATTTTTTATTTAATCAAAGTTAACAAATTAATACAATTTGAAAAAAATGCAATTACTTCTTTCCTTATTGCGGCTCACGAAATTTGGAAATGGGTATTGAATCTTTATAAAATTTCTTTTTCCAATTGAATTTAAACGAACTTTCTAAAACGTTGAGAACATTGTTTATTTTGCAATTAAACAATTAATTTTGCAATAACAATTAGTAATTTTTAACAATAAGTTTTTTTATTTTTTCAAATAAATCTATAATATTTAAGGTTTACAAAAATGCAACGTTCATTAAAATCCATTGATTCTATCACGAGATATAAATTTTTTAATTAAGCATTGTAAAAAACTTTAATTGTTTATAACTCAAAGAAATTTTAATTTTTTTAAAAACCCTTTGAACTGTTTAATAAACTCATAATGAAGCTTGCATTTTATGTGTTTTCAATACAATTCAGTAAATTTGAAATTTGCTGGTACACTTCACGTATTTTGACTCAAAGATTAATCCGTCTTCGATATATCAATAAAAATGTGAAGCCGAGTTTCGACGATTAGTGCATTGGAATTTAATTGTAACGATTCGATTCTAGCTTTCCGTGGCTGCGAATGGGAGAAAAAACAGGGACGGATTTATGCTGGGGAATAATACATAATGATGTTTCACGAGTAATATAAAGAAACTCGAAAGTTTATCGTTCTCCCGCATGATTTTTTTCTCCCTGTTTTCTCTCTCATTCGCAGCCGCGCGAAACCAGAATCGAGTTGTCAGAGTTAAATTTCAATGCATTAATCGGTCGAAACACGGCTTCACATTTTTACTGATACATCGAAGACGGATCAATCTTTTTTAATTTTCGAAGGCTTATTTTAAAGCTAAAATTCTAACGAAGATTTCTGTGTTTTTAGAAAAATTTTATCGAAATTTTTCTAGATTTTTGAAAAAGTTGAAGTCAAGAGAAAAAAATGAGAAAATTTGATATTTTTTTTATTTCTTTCTCACTCTACAACTCAAAAAATAGGTAACGAAATTACTTCAAAGACAGCTTATTTTACGCAAAATTTAATTAGCTTTCCACCCGTATTTAAGTTTTTTTATGTCTCCTTTTATTTACGAGATATGATTGAAAAAGTGATGGCATGTTTTTTTATAAAGTCGCGTGTAATCGTCCTGATACTCGTGGACGGTAGTGTATATGTAATATTTTAAACAAAAATTAGAAGCTTATTTTCATTAATTTCCATTGTTAATTTTATATTTAAAGATTTTTTATTATAATTTTTAATAATTCAATTACATATTTTGAAAATTTGCAATTAAAGTTCTTCAAAAGTTAATTTTCAAAAATTGTAACAAAATACTTAAAAAATTAATTTGTTAAGATTTGTTTATAGTTACTTTTTCGCACTATAAAAATAGAAAATTTTATACTGACAAAAATTTTGATTTTCTGACATTACCCTGACTTTACTGATATGTGGCCACTCTGTAATAATTAATTTTCTTAACCTTCTTATAAAATTTCTAAACTTTCTTTTATGATAAATTATACTGTCCACAATGTTTATAATGTAGTACGAAGAAGATTATGCTAGTGGAAGTGATTCTGAATATGAAGATGTCAATACAAGCTCGAAAAAAGAAATGTACAATAAAGAGAAAGGCAAAATTTCCCCACTTTCAAAGTTAAGAAGTTTATTTTATCTACTAAAAGTTTCGGAACAATGGAAAAATAAACTGAAAATATGTTGCGAAATTTGTAGTATCACGTTTTTAGCACCAAATGTAGATGTTTCAACGAGGTGGAACTCTACTATTAAAATGCTTAGGAAAGCATTTCAAATGAAAAAATCCTTAGACATGTTATGTAAAAACAATGCGTCTTTGAAACATCTATTTATCGATGATATTTAATGGTTAACCTTGCAAGAAGCAGCGAAATATCTGCAATGCTTTAAAATTTTGTCAGATGTACTCAGTGGGGATAAATACGTGACCTTGTCAACTGTAGTAGTAGGTTTCAATATGTTAGTTGAAAAACTTAAAAATGCAAAAATAAATTTATTATATATAAATGATGAAAGAACTGCAGTCGAGGATAATATTTTAGAAGCATTACAAATGGCAATTGATATATTACTGAAGCAGTACTACAAAAGTCACTGGGTATACTGGGTATACAAAAGTCACTGTATACACTGGGTATTCCTATTCTGGATCCTAGGCATAAAGTTGAAACTTTTGGAAAAACTAGTTGGCGAAGAGAAATGTCATCAGAATCTCAAAAGAAATTTGAGAAAATATTTAAAATTAAATATTTTAAACAAACTGTAAGAATATATTTATTTAACAATAATAATTATAATATATAGGTATAAATAATAATTATCAATCTATTCAAGTCAAGCAAAAAAATAAAATAACAATTCAATTTAACGTTTCGTCAGCAACTTCGAAAAATTAATAATAATTTAAAAATAGGTTAAACTTGACTGTAATAAAATTAAATCAGTAACATATACTTTAAATTATGGTTATTTTCTAAATTCTCGGGGTTTGCTGAATATTAATCTAAAATCAGATATGCAAATTCAAAATGGTGGATCCAATATGGCGGACAAAATGAAAAATTAAACAAATTTGCTTGAAAATGGTCTCTCGGGGGTTTTTGGGGTCGCTGATTACAAATCTAAAGTCAGTTTTTAAAAATTCAAAATGGCGGATCCAATATGGCGGACAAAATTTAAAAATTAAACAAATTTGCTTGAAAATTGTCTCTCGGGGGTTTTTGGGATCGCTGATTACGAATCTAAAGTCAGTTTCTAAAAATTAAAAATAGTGGATCCATAAATCCATATGGAGGATATTAAAAGTTACGAATTTGGAAACACCCTCCTCATTTTTAATACGGGCTTGGGACCGGTAATCGCAGAGTTTCATTTCTTTTTTTTAAATGTTTTTAATGTTTTTTTAAAATTTTTCAATACTTTTATTAATTTTTTTTATTTTTTGAATATTTTTATATTTGTCGTAACAAAACGAAACATAAAAGACGAACGACAAAAAAACAAAAGACAATCAAGAGAAAACAAAGGGAAAATGACAAACGACAAAAAACAGTACTTCTCTCTTATTTTTAATATTATTGTTGTTATAGTTGTAACATTAGATTCGACATTTAAAGATTTTGTAAGAATGATTCCAGATTTGTATTTTCACAACCCGCAAACTTCCAAGAAGCAGCATTCAGTCATATATTGTTCATTTTTTATTTTTGACTATCATATTGTATCCATTATTTTAAAGATAGAAAAACTGACTTCAGATTCGTAATCAGTGATCTAGAAAAAATCTAAGCTGTAATTTTCAAACAAATTTGATAAATTTTTTATTTCTTCGTCCAATGTATTGAATCCTCCATTTTTAATTTTAATAAACTGACTTCCGATTCAGAATCAGCGACTTCAAAAACCTCCAAATGCCAACTTTTAAGCAAATTTGTTTCATTTTTAAATTTTGTCCGCCATATTGAATAGAATAGAATATAGAATAGAATATATTTATTATGTCCTAGGTAAATACCACGAGGACAACCATTAAAAATATAGTAATTAATAACATATATATCATATAAAGTTAAATAAAGCTATATACATCTCATTCAGACAATAAAATACTTTAATTTACAAATTATCACAACAACTCACATACAGATGACATACCAATCAAGATACACTCTATATACTCTATACATTAGGGTGTCCGTTATTTCCCAAGTTAGCTATTTTCATTTGGGTATCGTCAAAATCGTTTCTTTTTGACCTAAAAACAATTCTAGAAACTAGAAAAAAATTTTACAATGCTGTTTAACCCTGCCTAAATAACAATACTTTTCCCATTTAATTAACATGGGATTTTTGCACTTTTTAGAAAATAATTTTTATTTCGTTTATAATACTCTTTGACTAACCAACAATGCTTGATTTTGCTTCTATTATGATTACTTTAGACAGAGAAATTTTCATATTATCGCGAAAAATTTATTACACAAGTTTTAAAAATGTCAATTTCATTTTTATTGATTTTTCTGAATATTTTGCTAAATCTACCTAATAATTCATTTTTATTCGGTATTTCATTAAAAGTTTCTTATTTTATGCATATAATTGGACCATAACAATAATTTCAATTCATAAACTTTCCAAGAATCACACAGTAGACTAAATCCATTTCAAATCAGGCAGGTCGACTAACTTTATGTTATAGAAAAAAAATTGTTTTGCTTGTCATTTTTTTTCTTTTGAGTATAATTATATTTTTTTTCTTGGGTCTTGTAGATGGTCTTGTCCTCTTCACAATCCAGTTTGAAATTTGAACAAATATTGAAAATGATAAAAATAGGGGATGATTTTCTGAAAATAAATAAGATCAATTTTCTCAAAAACACCACCTTTTTTGTCATCAAATTTTTACTACAAATTCTTAAAATAATTATGAACATTTCCTATGAATTTCAAGCAGGCGAAACCATTCTGTCAATCAGGAGATTTTTTTGAAGAATTTTCAAATTGTTAACGTTTACGTCAACAATGTTATAACGATTTATTTGTTTTTAAAAATGCAAGTTAACAATTTTTGAAAATTTGCAAAAATAAATATTTAAAAAAAAATTCTCTTGATTGACAGAATGGTTTAGCCCGATTGAAATTCAAAGGAAGTGTTCATAATTATTTTAAGAATTTGTTGTAAAAATTAGTTAACAAAAAAAGGTGGTGTTTTTGAAAAAATTGATCTTATTTATTTTCAGAAAATCATCCCCTTTTTTATAATTTTAAATATTTTTTCAAATTTCAAGCTGGATTGTGAAGAGGACAAGACCATCTACAAAACCCAAGAAAGAAAATTGAATTATACTTAAAAGAAAAAAAATGACAAGCAAAACAATTTTTTTTCTATAACATAAAGTTAGTCGACCTGCCTGATTTGAAATGGATTTAGTGTACTGTGTGATTCTTGGATAGTTTGTGAATTGAAATTATTGTTATGGTCCAATTGGATGCATAAAACAAGAAACTTTCAATGAAATACCTAATAAAAATAAATTAATAAGTAGATTTAGCAAAATAATCAGAAAAATCGATAAAAATGAAATTGACCTTTTTAAAACTTGTGTAATTAATTTTTGGCGATAATATTAAAATTTCTCTGCCTAAAGGAATCATGATAGAAGCAAAATTAAGCATTGTTGGTTAGTCAAAGAGTATTATAAACGAAATAGAAATTATTTTCTAAAAAGTGCAAAAATCCCATGTTAATTAAATGGGAAAAGTATTGTTATTTAGGCAGGGTTAAACGGCATCGTAAAATTTTTTTCTAGTTTCTAGAATTGTTTTTAGGTCAAAAAGAAACGATTTTGACGATACCCAAATGAAAATAGCTAACTTGGGAAATAACGGACACCCTACTATACATCCAACGAAAATAAATATTTATATAATTGTAGTTTCAGCCCGAATCATAAAGTTTAACTTTATTTTTATGCATTTTTCATTTTGTAAAAAAACGTTTTTTGGCTATAACTTAAAAAAATTTTAGGACACCTATAAATGTGTTTCTTTAGTTTTGTAGAGTTTTTTCTAACGCATCTTTTGAGCGTTCATTGAACATTTTTTGTCTATATTATCCAGAGATATTAAAGTTTTAAAAATCTAAATTTTTCGAAAATAACACTTTTTTGGAAATTATGTTGAAAATATAAAAGTAACTTTAAAAGTATCATCACCAACTTGTAGAGCATTAAAAAAGGCTTCGATTGACCTATTTTTGAACCTGGTTTGGTAAAAAATTATAAAATTATTGGTATTTGAAAAATTAAAAATTGTGGAAAATATCATTTTTTCAACATTCTTGTTTATTAACTTATGTGTAATTATTAAAATATTATAACCATCTTATAGAATATATAAAAATATATTTTTTTAGACCAAGATTTAATGATTTTTAACTCTTTTATAAAAATGAATTCTTATATTTCAATTATTAGGGGAGACTGGGGTAAACCCGCTCACTTTTTTTCAGATCGGCTAAAATCTAGGAAATTATTCTCTAAATCCAAGTTAATTTATATCATTTGAAAGCTTATGATTTCTACTAAAAAAATAAAAAAGAGTTTTTGATTTATCTTTTTTAGTTTTACTTAGAGAAACTTTTTAATAAACATATACCAAATTTCGAAATCACAATTTTCCAGGGTAAACCCGCTCACTTTATCTTTTCAAGACGGAACAGTTTTATTTTTTAAGTATTAAAGTTCGTCTTATTCCCGTCTTAAGTATGATCTATTATTGATAATTTATGAGTTATATAAACAATTCTATAAACAACAAATTGGTTTAATAAATAATGAACATAGATTTCATAAATTACAACTATGGATTTAAATAGTGTTATATTTTATAAAGAGAAAGTGAAATGTAGTTACAATTTTGGTTTTAATAAGTCATAAATTGTGTTATTGTTGAAATATAATACATGAAATTATTTTATTCTAAATTTTAAATTTAAAACTAAGTGAGCGGCTTTACCCCGACTTCACGTGAGCGACTGTACCCCGAGTGTATTCCTCACATTTCAGAATAAATTTAATTAAATCTTTTTAAAATAAGACAAAACTATATATGTACTTCGAAGAAGGACATCCAATGGCAACAAAAAAAATTTGCCAGATAAATTAATACTCAAAAATAATGATCGAAAAACTTAAAAATCCAAAATACGTTTTTTTTCTGACACCTCTAAAAACATTTGATCGTCTCTGATTCTATGTTGAATTCATGAAACTAAACGAAAGTTCGTTAATATAAGTTGAATGTTAAGTACTATTCACAGTACCAATATTTCCATCTTAAGTTGAGTTCCTAGCGTCAAATCGCTAGTGAGCGGGTTTACCCCAGTCTCCCCTATTATTATTTCTATGAGGAAGCAAAGTGTTCATGAAATGAACACCAAAATTGTAAAAATGTACAACTTGGCAGCGGTTTTCTGTTTTACATTGTGGAGCCATAAGAATGCAAGGAGATCTTAACTCTCTAGTAGTAATCTCCTCTCTAAAAACAAACTTTTCATACAAGTACGAAGGTTTTTTATTGTTTAAAATTACATGTGTAAGACAGCCGATGTACCAAAGTCGTTTGTTACTAACACTAAGCCAACCTAGCTGTAACCTATATGGAGTTACATGTTCATCCCTCTTTAAATCAAATATAAATCTTATACATGAATTCAGGAGTTTCTCAAATTTATAATTTAATTCTTCAGTCATATCATTATATACAACACAACAGTAATCAAAATGAGGGAAAACCAATGACGTAACAAGTTTCGTCTTTAATTCAACCGTAAGGGCTTTCTTATTTGTTTTGAATTGTGATAAGGTGGCATAGACGCTCTTGCACATTTTGCCAACCTGCTTATCCCAAGAAAGAGTTGGCGTAAAGATAACACCCAAATTTTCAACTAAATCAACAAAAGGGATGATATTATCATTAATTTTTATTACAGAGCAGTCATTCAAATTTATTTTATTTACATACCAAGTAGAGCCGATTATCATAGAATAAGTCTTATTAAAATTTATTTTAAGAATATTTACTTTCGCCCAATCAAATACAGCCTTAACATCCTCATTTATTAACCTTATATTATTCTGCAAGTCTTCTTCGCCTTTAATACAGCCCAACACTCCTCTATTGAGACCTCCCCGGCCTTCTTAAACTTGGGCAGAGACCCCCCACCATCGGGTACGGTATTAGCGTCATTAACAAGCGAGTTAGAGCAACCTTCAACCTCCAGGAATGTCGACGCCTGGAAAGAGCGAATGACCCTACTCGAATCCGTACGCGACCTTGTTAAATTACATCTCGGAAAGGCCCAACGCAAACAAGCCCGCTATTACAACTTACGGCGACGTCCATACTCATTCAAAATTGGCGATAAAGTCTTCCAAAAGGATAGAACGCTATTCTTGACACAAAAGGGAGTTACAGCGTCCTTATTGCCTACTTATAATCCCGAAATCTTCACCATTTCGAAAATAATATCCGAAAATGTGTACGAACTCGCGGACGGCAGTGGAAAAGTACAACCCTTATCAATTCACGGTAAAGATTTGAAACCATTTAATACTGAACCCTAAATATTTTCCTTATTTTTTTGACAAATAATTATTTGTTTCTTTAAAGTATTAATACTTTTTTTAGCCATAAGAGGCACTTTAATTTATTTTAGTAATAAACGCGTTATACATGACAATATTATACATGACTATTTCTACTGTTTCTCGCCTACAAAGGCGTTAACTAATTACTAGAAATAAATACCTCTCTAATTAAAACTATCTTTCATTTCATAATTTCTTTTTGCAAATCAAAAAAAAAAAAGAATTGGAGGAATGCTTTTGTATCCAAGAGATGTTACGAATTTATTAAATAATTCGTTTAATCATGAATTTGCCAGTTGCAGTTAATTGAATAAAGAATGACATTTTGACTTCACCCACTTTCATGGTCTGGGAGGGGGCATTGTTACGTTGCAATTTTGCTCTTTTAATTTTGTCTTCGACCATGGTGGAAAAATGTGAAGCTCTCCTTAATATTCTATATTTTGTAATTTAAAAAAGGAGAAAATTATAATAAACTGTACAAAATAATTAAAGCAATAATCAATTTAAAGCAATTCATAAATAGATACATCTCATGGATCCAAGAGCAATCCAAATTAAATATTACTTGTCACTGCCTTTCAATAATGTTTTCAGCCTATCAAACTCAGCTAATTTGGCGCGGAGGTACTATTTGCAATTGACTCTCAGTTGGAGCGAGTAGAGTCAGGAGAAACAGTTTGAGGATGAAGCAGACCGGGACCACCAATAATAATTGTTATAATTATTATTTTGTTAATTTCACTGCTCCATTTGGTCCGAGTTGCACACATATCCAAGATTAATTGTTCTTCATTAACTTGTACAACGCGCCTGCGAGGCTGCGACCTGTTAATCCTATAAGTACGAAAAAGGTAATTTTCATACTTATCGGCAGGGTCGCCACCACATGGGTTTTGAATAGGCGAATTAGGCGAGAAAAATGTATAGCACGGTCTTCATGTTTTGACTGCCATGGCCGACGCTTCAATATAGCGACAATAAAGTCAATAAGTTGGTAAGTCAATAAGTTTTATAAGAATAAAGAAATAAGTTGAGCAATAAGTTTTAAATAAAAACATTCGCCGGAAAATATATTGAAATGGCGGTAAGTCAAAGTGTCAATAAAGAATCTTATTAAAGCTAAATTAAATATAAAATCTTGTATGCTTGAGTATTCTTTAACCATTGATACTTTGTTATTTTCTATTTTATTAATTTGAATTAATGTTTTACTTTATTAGAATAAATCGAATTGTGTGATATTAAATTTAACTTTCTGTTTATTTATTTATTATTAAAAGTCATCCTACGAATCCACTTGGCCGGGTAATATAAAATAATATAAATATGGCAAATAATTAATTTCTAAAGCCAGGCGCCCACATTTAATTACCAAGATCGCCTTTATTTCCTGTCAGTAGTCGAGTGGTCCCTAGCTCGATTTAAAGTCAATTAAAAATCATTTATAATTCGTCGGCTTAGTGGAAAACTGTTCTATTTCAGGTATTCGTTATACTCTATACCATTTCAAAAGTTTGTTATAAAACATACCATTTCGATAAAGATCTATAAAAGCGTTGCACTAAAGAATTTCTAATGATTAACAAGCAATTAATTTAAATTATTAGAAATTTTGAATTAATACTTTGAAAAGATGAACAAGAGTATATTTAAGATACCGTTTTTTAAAAAAGCATAACTTTATTTTATGTCTAGCAGCAGTGTTGACAAACTTGGAAAAAAATCAAAAAACTTTTTTTCTCGAAATGGTATGTTTTAAAACAATTTACCGAAATGGTACAGTTTATAACGAATACCTGAAATGGTACAGTTTTCCACTAAGCCGACGAATTATTAAAAGAATTATTGACAGGTTATACATCTTATGACTGATCCCGACAAACCTATGGCTTTGAGTTTCGACAGCAAGATAGTATGAGGTACCGAGTCAAAAGCTTTACTAAAATCAAAGAACACCACTATAGTTACCTTCTTTTGATCAATCGCTTTACATATATCATCAGTTGCACCAGCCAAGAGTGTTTGTGTACTGAACCCTTTTCTGTAACCAGACTGAAAAGGGCTAAGAACATCATTTGTCTCAACAAATTCATTCAACTGGTAAAACACAACTTTCTCAAGAACCTTTGACAATGAAGAAAGAATAGCAATAGGTCTGTAGTCCCCCGGCTGCTGTGGAACTTTCACCTTTCCAATAGGCTTAATCAAAACCCTCTTCCAATCTTCCGGAAACATAGAAACATAGAATCGTCAAAGTTCGAAAAACATGCTTTTTCGATGACTGTTACTTCCGGTTAAATTTTAGGGAAAAAAGTTGTGATTGAAAGTTATAGAGCTTGGAAATAACTTTCAAATGATTGGTCGCAAGTTAAAAAAGCTTAATTAGTTTAGTTGCAAATGAATTTAAACCATTAAAAATAGCACTTCCTTAATTGTTTAATAACTTTGTTAATGATTAATCGAATTTGTTTCTAACTTCTTAGAAATATTCCCCTTGCGAGGCTGAATAAATCCCAAAAAAAATCAACTTGATCGGGTAAATAGTTTATGCATAATTCCATTTGTTAACTAAAAACATGTAATTTTTCAACGGAATTTCCCCACTTTTGGACCTGCGAATTTCGTTTTTTTTTCTTGGAGAGTACAGTTAAGGAGTCTAACTTTAATTCCATTTAAATGGAAAATTGATTTTTTTTATTTAAGTGCATAGTAATAGATGTTAAAAAAGGGTATGTTTTTTTGACATAAACAAATCGAATAACTCGGCTAATTTTTACTTTATCGATTTCTTGTAAAGGGCATTTGATTTCATTTGTTTTTACAAAACTTTTCGAAAAAAAATCCGACCTAACTTCAAGGGGTGGGGAGTTAACTTTTTGAAAAAAAAATTCCTAACAAGTTAATTATTAATGTTTTTTATTCAAATTCGCACCACTTACAGTTTAATACATGTATTTTATGTAATTGATAGAAAGGTCATTAGATCAAAAAGTCAATTGATAGAAAAGTCATTTGATAGAATGGTTATTTAATAGAAAATTCATTTGATAGAAAGGTCAATTGATAGAATGGTTATTTGATAGAAAAGTCATTTGATAGAAAAGTCAATTGATAGAAAAGTCATTTGATAGAAAAGTCATTTAATAGAATGGTCATTGGATAGAAAAGTCATTTGATAGAAAAGTCAATTGATAGAAAAGTAATTTGATAGAAAGGTCAATTGATAGAAAAGTCAATTTATAGAAAAGTCATTTGATAGAAAAGTCATTTGATAGAATGGTTATTTAATAGAAAAGTCATTTGATAGAATGGTCTTTTAATAGAAAAGTCATTTGATAGAATGGTTATTTAATAGAAAATTCATTTGATAGAAAGGTCAATTGATAGAAAAGTCATTTAATAGAATGGTTATTTGATAGAAAAGTTTTTTAGTAGAAAAGTCATTTGATCGAAAAGTCAATTGATAGAAAGGTCAATTGATAAAAAGGTCAATTGATAGAAAGATCAGTTGATAGAAAAGTCATTTGATAGAATGGTTATTTGATAGAAAAGTCATTAGATCGAAAAGTCATTTGATAGAAAGGTGAATTGATAGAATGGTCATTTGATAGAAATATCAGTTGATAGAAAAGTCAATTGATAGAAAAGTCATTTGGTAGAAAGGTCAGTAGATAGAAAAGTCAATTAGATAGAATGGTTTTTTTATAGAAAAGTCATTTGTTCGAAAAGTTATTTGATAGAAAAGTAATTTGGTAGAAAGGTCAATTGATAGAAAAGTCATTAGATCGAAAAGTCAATTGATAGAAAAGTCAATTCATAGAAGAGTCATTTGATAGAAAAGTCATTTGTTCGAAAAGTTATTTGATAGAAAAATCATTTGATAGAATGGTCATTTGATAGAAAGATCAGTTGATAGAAAAGTCATTTGATAGAAAAGTCATTTGATCGAAAAGTTATTAGATAGAAATGTCACTAGATAGAATTTTTTTTGTTGTATAAGTTTCCTTTCTATGTTATACTGAATCATAGTCTCTATTTACCATTTGTTCTGAGTGTTTAGAAGGTTCAATGTTTACTTAACAGGTGGAACCACATGTTAGTTGATGTAACATGTCCCTATTTTTATCACATGAGCGCATGCGTGAAACAATCAACAATTTCTCGCGACTGATAAAATTTGTCGAGGGAAAATTTGATAATATGAACGCTTAATACTTAGATTTATTCATTACATCTATCTTGACGCTTTTCAAACTACAGTTGTTTTCTTTACTTAATCGGGAAAAACCCAAAGGACAATAGCACGTAGGAGGTAATGCGTAAAGCAATATTCCTTGTCCTAATCCCTCGAAACGAAATTTTATTGCTCGACATCTGTATATCAGCTCCAAAATTTCTTAAGCTTAACTCAGCAATAAAAAAATATAACATAGAATAGCTAAGAAAAACACATCCACATGTTTTGAACTTTGAAGAAGAATATAAAAGGTATTGTTATAGTTACTCTTTTAAATTTAATTTTAACCATTCCAAAAAAAAGGTTTTGCAAAGATTTTATGAGTAAGGGTATTTGGGTCTAAAAACCTTTCTAGAATTTATGAATTTTAATAATCCGGAGTAAAACGTTTTCCTTTTGTTGAATTTAAAATAGAAAAAGATAAAAGATTTCTCACTGCACAACCCATATGTGACGATCCTGACACTAAACAGGAGCGTATCTTTACAAATTATGCGGCATAATTCAAATTCAAATTCGCAAACGATTAAAATATAATTATCAAAATTAAATTAACATAGAGAAATTTATTATATTATGTATCGATAATATATAATATAAAGAAATATTAATTATAAAAGGATCGAAATTTATTGTTTAACTGAAAGTTTATTTAACTATTGGCAAATGACACAAAGGACAAATCAACAAAAGAAATGTTGAGTAACATTTTAATTTAGAATTATCATTACGAAAATATGGTTGAAATTTGAGATGTATTATTGTAAATTATTATTTGTAAGAATTGACTAAAATAATTTCTTTACTTTATTAATATACTCTATCGTCAATATAGCAAAAGTTATCATCTATATGTATGTGTGTGTGTGTATGCATGTATATGTGTATGTATATATATATGTACATATATGTATAATTAAAATTATTAATTATCTAATTTAATGATTATAATAATTTTCTTTCTTATATATTAAATTAACCTTTTTTTAACTTTACAAAATTAAAACCTATCAGCACTCAGAAATAAGGGCGGTGCACCTAAAGGACCCGGGACCGCCCGCTCCACAATATTGTCTTCGAGAAAGTTGGAGTGGGAAAAGGGAAATTCCAAAAGGGGCTGATTTTACCAAATAATTTAGTACGATTGGCTAAGTTGCGAAAAGTAAAATAAGTGGGGATATTGAAGGAACACTTCGACGAAATTCTTCGGGCTTGAGACGAAAGTTGAGAGCATCAGTATTAATTCTATTTCTGTACGAAAAACATCTCTAGTAGAAGTCTTAATAAATATTCAATAAGTTGAAAACTATTGACTCAACATTAATTTTCCCTTTATTATTTAAACTAAATTCCATCGTGGGAGTTGGGTTTCTTAACCCTTTATTGTGAATTGGACCTTTATGTACCTAAGATATTTGAATTTTACATGTTTTCGCGCTCTTTCAGAATACGGCGTGTTACATAAATTTTGGTGTCAGAAGTGGGATACCACAAACTTTCCGCGATCGGAATTCTAAAGTACTAGTAATGAAAGGGAATAGTAATTAAAGAACAACAACGTTATTCAGAATTAATGTGAAAAATATTGACGTTCAACAATATAGTCGGAACTATCATCAGAGGATCATCATTGGTTATCAAGTGTGATCATTTTATCGGATAACCGCGAGTGTATGGAGAAGGACCAGATTTAGATCATTAATTTCTACCTATCGACCCGCCTTTTGAGTATATGGTGATTATAGGGTAGCTATCGAAAGAAAGGTCATCAAGTGGAAGAAGGTAGGAAGATCTAAGGAAGACTTGATCCTGCGGAAGAAGAAGACGACCAATCCGGAGCAGAGGACAACCAAGGACGAGGACAGGAGTTTGAACTGGAGAAAAGCCACGACATCCCCTCTCAAGGTTTTTGGCGGGTTTTTTAACCTGAGGGCTCGAGGGTACGATATTTCGTACCGGGTGTTGGTGACAGCGATTTCAGGGACCCGCAGTTATTCCCCTGGATTGCTGCAGGCAAAAGAATTTGTGTACCAAGGAGTGTGGAGATTTCCGGGCAGGAAATAATCATCAGGGAACTGGAGGATTAATGATTCAGAAGAGGTTGATTCGCGTGTGAAGTGTGAAGTGACTTTAGAAATCTTTTCTCTTTTAAAAACAAAAACTTGTGAAACCTAGATTTTTATAATATTTAGTGAGTGTCCGTAATTTCAGAGATCAACCATCATCTAGAACTTCTAAGTAGTAAGTTGATTTGTCCTTTTATTTTGTCATAAGCCAATCCCATTGTCTTTGTGTTAAAAGAAAGGAGGATTGTAATCCTCACTATATATATATATTTTATCTTTTTCTCTTAAACACTCTTTTATCTATTAAAATTCGAGTTTAAATTTTAATTTCAAATATTATTAAAAGGGTACATTCTAAATATCACACGAAATTTAATTCTAACACTTTACAATTTCTTCTAAAATCATACACATTAGGAAATAAAAACTTATACAAAAAAATGAATACGCGTAGTAGAAAACAGGGAGGTCTGTCAAGTACAAGGGGGAATATTAATTAAGCCGTCCCAACTAGAAGTTCAAGTAGGGGCACAAAAAGAAAACAAACGAGTACTAACAACAGGGGGGCAAAGGTTGCACGTATCTCGCGACAAGGTGTTACTAATATAGAAAACCGGGTAATTGAGGAAGAAATGAATGTCGATGGAAATATTTCTGATTCTGACTCTCATAGAGATCTCGAGTATCCATATCGAAATTCTATATCGCTTTTTCAATCCGGTATTCAACCGGTTCCCATGGATTCATTAGATTCAACAGGTCGTGCTTTCTCAAACTCAAGTAGTTCCGGAATCTTTGCGCTTCCTGAACATGACCCCATAAATCCAATCCACTTTAGAGCCGCTTTAGAATTTTTACCGAAAAATTTTGATGGATCAAATGTTCCCGTTGGTAGATTCGTTAACGACTGCTTATTTGCTCAAAATTCAATAGCGGCTAAAGACCGTCATTATTTGTTTCTAATGGTTCGCTCCCGAATTACAGGAAACGCGTATGACGCACTGCAGGATCGCGATTTGAACTCTCTCGAAGATTTATTAAAACATTTAAAAAATACTTTTACCGAAAGAAGGAGTTCAAATCAATTAAATGCGGCCCTTGCAGTAGTCGTACAAAAAGATGACGAGACTGTGCTGCAGTACGGATCGCGAGTCAGTAAAATCCTGTCGAGTTTAATCGAATTAGCAGAAGAAAATCCTTCTCGGGAAGAAGCTCATTATATAATAAAATCCGCTCGCACTACAGCACGAGAAAATTTTATTACAGGTTTAAAACGCGATTTAGTTTGGCGAGTAAAGAACGAAAAGCCGTCGTCTTTACAAGAGGCTATTAATCTAGCCAAACAGGCTGAATGGGAAGTCGAATTTGTCAATAGTTTGGATCGTAGTACCGAAAAAAAACAGATACCGCGAATAATAGTAGCAGTAAAGAAGAAGACTTAGCAAAGGGAACAAAAAACACTCAAAATCGTTTCAGGTCAAATTCCAACAATGCTCGCGTTAGACCTGTCGGAGCGAATTCAGGTCGTGGACGCGGCGGAAAACGTGGCGGAAATCGTAGTGGCAATAGAACTGATAGCAACAACGGTAACGAGACTAACGATCAAAAACCGGATCAAACCGACACAGCCCCTAACAACGGAAAACAATGTTACAATTGCAAACAAACCGGTCACTTTGCTCGAGATTGTCCTGAACCTGTTAAAGAAACACGAGAATGTTATAAATGTAATAAAAAGGGTCACATTTCTCGCGATTGTTACAAAAACAAATCATGTTCTTACTGTAAAAGGTCAGGGCATGTGTTACGTCCTATGGACTAAACATAATTATTTTAAATTCAATTTATTAAATAAATGAATATTTAATAAATGGAATCATGTTAGTGATTAGAACCTAAGCTCTCGCTTAATAGTTCGGGACACTTTCGAGTTTTATTTTGTTTTGTTTTTGAAATGTTTAGGATTTTAATTTATAAAGGATGAATCCAAATCATCAAATACAGAAAAATAAGATGACAGGGTTCGATAACATAGGTAACAATTTCAGGAGTCACAATTAGTTTAAAAAGGTATTTAATTTTTATAATTCTCAGTTATAGAACCTGGATTTGGGAATTGGACAAGATTTGAGAAAGTTAAGAAGAGAAAGATGAATTTAATAAGAATATTTTGAATTTGTACTCACTTTTTATTTATTATTTATGAATAATATCGTTGTCCTCAAAAAACGTGAAATAATTTGGAATCCTCGTAATATCGATTATTAATAATCGATTAATCGATTTATATGTATCGATGTATCGATATATCGATTTATGATTTCGATATATTTATGAAATTATTTGAATTTTGATAGAAAAACTGACACTTGTATTAAAACACTGATAACTTTTTATTAGGTTAACTTGAACTTGTAAGTTTTAAAATTTGAGAATTGAAAACTGAGATTAAGATTGTATGTATGTTTAAGGCTGAATTGAATACTTATAGTGGCATTTTAACTGACTTGTGTCTAGTTGTCTTGTAAGGATACTGTTTGACATTTTATCCTCTTGGGGATGCTGTTTTTTTAAAGGTTTGTCCCCACTAGGATTTTAGGGAGTTTTTAGATTTTTGGAAAATATTTTTAGGGAGATGGAAAAAGAGGCTGACTAATTATTAGATTGGTAAAAAGTTAAAAGATTTGATTTTGTCGTTTCTGGATTGGGTCTTCGAGACCCATCCCACTTATGTAGGTTGTGTCTTAAAGGGACGTACCCTAGGTCAGTGTCTTTCTAAAATAGTAGGGATATTATTTCACGTTTTTGAGATTTTACAAAATATTGTTATGAACTAATTAATAATAATTTTACAATATTTGTTATAGCGTAGTTTAATTGTTTATAATTTTTAAATGTATGTAGGTTTTTGAATTTTAATTTTATCGTAATTTTTAACGTAATTGTCGCATTATTTAATTATTTATTTCGATTTTATGATCATTTATTTTTTATAAATTGTTATTAATAATTTGTGAATTATTATTGGTTTATTGTTTATAATTATTATTTGTGGATATTTATTTGTTATTAATTATTTTATAAACAATAAATATTTATTTACACACAATATTGATAATATTAAAATATTAATTATTTATCATTTTTATTTATTGTTTTATTTATTATTCATTTGCAAATGAAAATTAACGTTTCTATTATTTAAACACATTTTAGAATGTGTATATGTATGCACTCTCGACCGTACCCTTAAAAAGGTCGTTCTTCAGACATCTGGTCATAGGTTATATTACAATTTATGGTTTCCTTTCACATTTGGAAACACTTTGACTTTTGTTCGGAAAATGTATTTCTTTTTAGCAAGGTTAGAATTGACTGTTAAGAAGGATGAAATTTGAACTGCCTTTTTCACGGTACAATCTGTGAGCGATAAAAATGTTGTGTGAACGAATTTTCTTAGAAAAAAGATAATTTTGAAATGTTTGTCTAGTCTGTTCAATGTTACTCTTATAGGGCCCATTTTAAGTTATTTGAAAAATATAATTTGAAAAATAAAAGTGAAAAATATACAGGATGTAACACCCCCATCGTAAAATGGTTAGTTGAGGATGCAAGACGAAAATAACCATAACCTGAGCAATGTTGAACACACATATACAATATTTTTACAGATATTTGAAGATATAATACAAGAAAAATGAGAAGTTATGAGAAAATTTTCTTGAGGTTAAAAGAAATAGATTTACATAAATTCAATTTTGAAAATTAGGGAACCAAATTAGGTTTCATTGTTTGAGATGACACATATAGACAAATGGCATCCTATGAAGAAAGGTTGAAGAATCCTTTGGAATGTTCGTCTTCAATAGATGTAGTTTTCTCTGAAGTAGGTGTGATAATATAGAGTATAGTGTAGTTTTAGTTTGATCTTGTTGATACGATTGTTGTTGAGGTTCTTGGTTGAAATTTTGGTAGTTGACATCAGTCGCACTGAATGGTGGGTTGTAGAACTACAGATGGCTGCTAACTTGTTCATCGACCATCTATAGATAATGGTGTTTTATATCATTTTAATATATTAAGAGATGATTAAAACTGGTACAACTTCTGCATTGACTGTGCTCAAAAATAGGGAATGCATGACACAGCTCATCCCAGGAATTTTCTGCAATTTCTCGATTACTTCCTCGTTGAAAAGGGTCCTATAACGCCTTCACTCGAAGATAGTGCTGGTGGTCCCCTCATTGATTTGGCCGAGTCGTTGAGTATGGACGATTGTTTTACGAGAAACTTCATTTATTCCCGCAAAAATTTTAACTTCCTTTTGGAATATAAAATAACCGGTTAATGTATTCCAAAGTATTTGAAGATGCTGGTACAAGTACAGCAGGTATTTGTGCGTCCACAAATAAGGTTATGTTTTGTACCATTTTTCGATGATTTTGTGGTATGATGATAAAAGTTACACTTAACTTCTATTCCCATGATCTTCAAAATGAGTCCTTGATATCAGTTAGTAAGATCCATTATTTCTGCTCACTTCAACTTCTATATAACACTTTCCTCCATGTTGAACCTTTATTTCAACAGATACACATTTGACTACCTGAATCACATCTATTACAACTACTGCAATGTAATTTGGACCTTACAAATACATATAAAAAACGTAGATATTCTTTGAAAGTATTTGAAAATACAGATAATATCTTTTCTCATTATAACTTGTTTGAAAATCGCAATTGAATGAACATTAGAGTAAACAAATAAATTTCATATTTGATAAAATTGGACGTATACATAAAATTATATCTATTAAACTTTTACACATTCGATAAAATTCAAAAAAAAAATTAGTGTTGTTAATTTGCAAGATAATAAGAAGAAAATTTTAACAATAATTATTTAAAACATTTGATGTTTACGTAGTACAGACAATTTATTTTCCAGTATTAAATGATGATTTGTGTTGAGTTATTGTATTTCTTGTTGAAGATTAAGATGATTGTTTGCATTGGTTCCTTACAGATTTTGATGTGTTTTTTTATGAATTTATACAATATTAAAAGTTTTTCTTGACCTAAATTTTTAATTTATAAGTATATTCAAGGTTAATATAAAAGTTTGAATATAGATTGATCTGTAGCATATAAAAATCATATTAAGAGACATTCTCAGAATCTATAAAAATATATGTATATAAACATTTAAATGAAACAAGAAACATTTTTTTTTTATTTGTTTCTCTTGATTAAGCTAATCAATCAATTACAACTTCATATTATTACAATTCATTGAATATTATTTTATTAAAAGTTTAAACTGTTTGCTTTATTTTAAATTTTTCCATTTCAAAACAATTCAATTTCGATAAAATAATTTTGGTTTTAAGAAAGGAAGAAATTATTAAAAAGAATTAATTTGTAATTCACATTGTGTCTGATAGTAATCGAAACTTTTATTTGTAATGAATGCAACCTTGCCTGCACAATCTTTATGTTGTGTCTCAAAGTAATTGAAACTTTATTCATTAACAAATGCAACCTTGCCTGCACAATCTCTTTGATTACAATTAATTTTTACAAATGGACAATATACTATATTTAATTTGTAACCACAAGTAGGAGAGAAAAAAAAATAATCAAAACAACAGAAGAATTATTTATTACAAGCATTGCTGCGCAATAAAAAGGAAACGAACCTTAATTTATGAATACTGATATTTTGAGATATGAAGTTAATTTTCATAAATGCACCAAGCTATCACGGTGTTTGTAAAATAAAAAAAAATCTAATTATTTTAATTATTTATATTAATAAAATTATTTATGCACATTTAATATGCATGATTCGTTGTTTAATCAGAACACAAAATTATTTTATCTTTTGCAACTTCTCAATTAATCGCTTCTATTTTGTATTAAAAATTTTGGTTATTTGATTAAAAAATTTTCTGTATCTGTAAATATACTAATTTCTACAGTTCTTTTCTTTCGCAAAATCTATGTCTGTATTGGATATATAAACCTTATGTTTATATAATTTATTCTAGAGCAGGGCGTACTCGTTACTCTGAATTATAATTTTTATTTAACCTAGAGCAGGGCTTATACTCTTTACTCTGGTTTTTTTATAATTTTTATTTAACCTAGAGCAGGGCTTACTCTTTACTCTCGTTTTTTTTTTATAATTTTTATTTAACCTAGAGCAAGGCTTACTCTTTACTCTGGTTTAGGATTAGAAAATAGATCTGAAAGCATGAGAAACTATTAAGAAGTTATTTAATCTATCAGATTATTCAAATTTTTGTTCATAATGAAAAACTCATGTATAAAATTTTTATAGATTCCATCTTTTTATTTATAAACATTTTTATGAATCTAACAAAACTCAATTTATTCAAAAATTTTCTTTGAAATACAAAAGAAACATTTTTATCTAGAAATTAAAATTATATGAATAGATTGAAATGGATTATGTGGAAATATTTAGTTGTATCTAAACATTTTTTTTTTTAAATTAAATTGTAATAAATGAATCGTAATTGTTTATTTTAAATTTCGTAAAAGAAGTAATTAAAATATGGTATAAAAACCATAATTAATGTCTCGATATTTATATTCACATTTTTTTTTACTATAAAAAAATGATATTAATCATTTTAATTTTCCAGAATTATTGTTTTAATATCAACACTGATATTAAAAATTTTACAAAAGAAATAAATTTTCTTTTTCTTTGTTTGAATTTTCATTTTGGAAAAAAAAATTTGATCTTTTTACCAAAAAGAATTAGTTTTTATTTGACTATATATTGTAAATTTTGAGTACTAATGGATACTGAAATTTGAATGTGTGATACTAGAATCATTATTTCATTAATATTTTAAACATTTTTAAATTTTAATCTTAGATTCACTACTAATGTTTCAGATAAATAATAAAAAAAAAATCTGTTTTTTTTAAATTACATTTTGAATTTCTGATAAAAAAAATTCGATTTTATTATTTAAGATTCACAATGTTTGAAAATTCAAACAATCTGGACATTTTGGAAAAATTGGAGTTTTTATCATTCATTCAAATAAGAAAAAAAAATTTTTTTTTTGTCTTACTCTTCTAAAATAGACATAATCTACTCGAGAGACAGAATTTAAACCAAATTAATTAGTATTAAAAAGAATACAAATTAATCTTGTTTTGTTATTATAGAATGAACATTAGGTAATTTGGATAAAATTGGATTAGAAAGTAGTTCTTACTCTTCTAAAATGGAAATAAATATGATCCACTCGAGAGACAGAACTTTAATAAAATTAATTAATATTATAAAAATAGAAATTAATTTTTCTTTCCTTTGGTTTAAAATAATCAAGATGCTAAAGGCAGCAGAAGCACTAGGAAATATTAATCTTATAATACTTCCGCGCGTATTAACTGTAAAATTGTATTTCAAAAATATTTTAGAAACAAATTTCTCAACTCTTGATTATTTTCAAAGGTTATGGATAGATAGGATCATAGAAAAAGGATTTTAGGATTTATTTAATTACTTTTTTTTTTAAATTGAGATTTTAAGATAAAGAATTGAAATTTTGTTTGAAATTAATAAATGAACATTTTTGTTTTAGAATTGAAATTTAGAACACTTGTTGTTTATTTCATATTTTAGTTTAATAAAAAAATTTTAGTTTTTAATTAGTCATTAACATAGAGTTGAATTTTTAGTTTTTATTTAATCAATATTCGCATTTGGACAATTTTTATTTAGACAACAACATATAGTTAAATCAAAAAATTTTTTTTTATAATAAAATTTTTTTAAAGACATTAACTTTTTTAATTGAATAAGAATTTAAAAAAAAAAATTTTGTTTGTTTGTTTGTTTTTGTTTGAGACATCAACCCTTTTGGTTGAATAAAAAGACATCAACATTTAGTTGAAGGAGAAACATCAACCCTTTTGGTTGAATAAGAATAAAAAAAATTTGTTTGTTTGTTTGTTTTTGTTTGATACATCAACCCTTTTGGTTGCATAAAAAGACATCAACATTTAGTTGAAGGAGAAACATCAACCCTTTTGGTTGAATAAAAAGACATCAACATTTAGTTGAATAAAAAAAATCAGAAATATTATTAAAAATTTTATTTTTAATAATCTTGGAATCTTTGTTCCGTAAATAAAAGTTTCTTTGAAAATATTATTAAAATCTTAGTTTTAATAATCTTGGAATCTTTGTTCCGTAAATAAAAATTTCTTTGAAAATATTATTAAAATCTTAGTTTTAATAATCTTGGAATCTTTGTTCCGTAAAATAAAAATTTCTTGAAAATATTATTAAAATCTTAGTTTTAATAATCTTGGAATCTTTGTTCCGTAAAATAAAAATTTCTTGAAAATATTATTAAAATCTTAGTTTTAATAATCTTGGAATCTTTGTTCCGTAAAATAAAAATTTCTTGAAAATATTATTAAAATCTTAGTTTTAATAATCTTGGAATCTTTGTTCCGTAAAATAAAAATTTCTTTGTAAATTTTTTTTGAAATTTGGAGTTTGTTATTCAATAAGTTTTTTTTTTTTTTTAAATATTGATTAAGAATTTTTTTTTTAAATGTTTGCAAATAAGAAAATTGTATATAATTTTTGATTAGAAATTTTTTAAAATTCTTTTATAAATAAGAAATTTGTTAATAGAACTTTTTTGAAGTATGAGATTTGAAAGCAAATATTTTAAAAAATTTATTTATAAATTTTTTTTTTTTTTTTTTAATTTTGGACAAAATGTTTTGGATATAAGAATAATTTTGGAAAAGTTGTTCCTTTTTTAAATAATTAGATTTTTTGTAATATTGTTTTTGGAAAAGAAGAATTAAAATTTTATTTCTTTGAAAAAAATGATTTTTTTTATAATATTGTTAAAAATTGTACTAGAAATACCATTCAAATTTGAAATATACTAAATATGGTATTAGTAAGAGCCAACATAGGTTTAAAAAATGACAACAAATTAAAAAGGACTTCACTTGTGTGAGGTAACGCTCTAATGTTCAATACAATGAAGGTTTAACTCAGCGTAGCAATGCACGGTTGTCTACGTCATGCCTGACTCAAAGAGTCAAGGAGTGAGAGAGAAAGAAAGAAAAGAGAGAGAGAGAGATAATGCAGGGCCTGCAATGCGCGCGACGTGGTGCGCGTCTTACTATGCATGGGCCCGTAGACACGTGGTTGCTATGATTGAGGAGGAGCGTCATTGTATATGATAGAACTAACTTCGCTTGCTGCGTTGAGTGGCAGGCAGGAGCGTCAATGATATAGTTTTAAGCCATTTTCTTGATTTTATTTCAATTTTTGTTAAAATATATTGACTAAAAATTTAAATAAGAGGAAAAATTGTCGAAAATAGTATTTTAGATTTAGTGTTAAATTTAAAAAGGAATTAATCTTGAATTAAGGAATTTTATTTTTTAAAATTTAATAAATTTGGACTTAGTGTCATGAACTTGAGAACGAATATGACAAAAAGAAAGAGAATTTTTTGAAAACATTTTAGATAGTATAGAAAAAATAGAAGAAAAGAAGAAATTTTAACAAAATTAAACTCGAATAATCCCTCCGGGGCCTCCAAAAAATTAAGTATGTTACGTCCTATGGACTAAACATAATTATTTTAAATTCAATTTATTAAATAAATGAATATTTAATAAATGGAATCATGTTAGTGATTAGAACCTAAGCTCTCGCTTAATAGTTCGGGACACTTTCGAGTTTTATTTTGTTTTTGAAATGTTTAGGATTTTAATTTATAAAGGATGAATCCAAATCATTAAATACAGAAAAATAAGATGACAGGGTTCGATAACATAGGTAACAATTTCAGGAGTCACAATTAGTTTAAAAAGGTATTTAATTTTTATAATTCTCAGTTATAGAACCTGGATTTGGGAATTGGACAAGATTTGAGAAAGTTAAGAAGAGAAAGATGAATTTAATAAGAATATTTTGAATTTGTACTCACTTTTTATTTATTATTTATGAATAATATCGTTGTCCTCAAAAAACGTGAAATAATTTGGAATCCTCGTAATATCGATTATTAATAATCGATTAATCGATTTATATGTATCGATGTATCGATATATCGATTTATGATTTCGATATATTTATGAAATTATTTGAATTTTGATAGAAAAACGGACACTTGTATTAAAACACTGATAACTTTTTATTAGGTTAACTTGAACTTGTAAGTTTTAAAATTTGAGAATTGAAAACTGAGATTAAGATTGTATGTATGTTTAAGGCTGAATTGAATACTTATAGTGGCATTTTAACTGACTTGTGTCTAGTTGTCTTGTAAGGATACTGTTTGACATTTTATCCTCTTGGGGATGCTGTTTTTTTAAAGGTTTGTCCCCACTAGGATTTTAGGGAGTTTTTAGATTTTTGGAAAATATTTTTAGGGAGATGGAAAAAGAGGCTGACTAATTATTAGATTGGTAAAAAGTTAAAAGATTTGATTTTGTCGTTTCTGGATTGGGTCTTCGAGACCCATCCCACTTATGTAGGTTGTGTCTTAAAGGGACGTACCCTAGGTCAGTGTCTTTCTAAAATAGTAGGGATATTATTTCACGTTTTTGAGATTTTACAAAATATTGTTATGAACTAATTAATAATAATTTTACAATATTTGTTATAGCGTAGTTTAATTGTTTATAATTTTTAAATGTATGTAGGTTTTTGAATTTTAATTTTATCGTAATTTTTAACGTAATTGTCGCATTATTTAATTATTTATTTCGATTTTATGATCATTTATTTTTTATAAATTGTTATTAATAATTTGTGAATTATTATTGGTTTATTGTTTATAATTATTATTTGTGGATATTTATTTGTTATTAATTATTTTATAAACAATAAATATTTATTTACACACAATATTGATAATATTAAAATATTAATTATTTATCATTTTTATTTATTGTTTTATTTATTATTCATTTGCAAATGAAAATTAACGTTTCTATTATTTAAACACATTTTAGAATGTGTATATGTATGCACTCTCGACCGTACCCTTAAAAAGGTCGTTCTTCAGACATCTGGTCATAGGTTATATTACAATTTATGGTTTCCTTTCACATTTGGAAACACTTTGACTTTTGTTCGGAAAATGTATTTCTTTTTAGCATGGTTAGAATTGACTGTTAAGAAGGATGAAATTTGAACTGCCTTTTTCACGGTACAATCTGTGAGCGATAAAAATGTTGTGTGAACGAATTTTCTTAGAAAAAAGATAATTTTGAAATGTTTGTCTAGTCTGTTCAATGTTACTCTTATAGGGCCCATTTTAAGTTATTTGAAAAATATAATTTGAAAAATAAAAGTGAAAAATATACAGGATGTAACACATGTTTATGACATTTGTCGAACTCGACTAAATAAAATTTCTCAGAATCGCGAAAACAAGACTGACGATTTAAACGGGGAATAAGCTCGTCTGAATGGTGTGATGACGAGCTTTCAGAAAATACAACACCGATACGTAGAGTAATTTTGACATGTAGTGCAGAAGGAAAGGTAGACTCACCCAATGTCGACTTAATAAGTAAAAGTTTAACAGAGGGGAAGGGTAAATTTCTTGTTGACACCGGTGCGGAATTAAATCTCATAAAACTAAAAAACGTTTCAGATCAAACAAAAATAAACGCAAGGGTAACTTACGATTTATACGGAATCTCGAAAGAAGGGGTTAAAACATTGGGAGAAGTTTCGTTAAATATAAATAAATTTTGTTACTCGTTTCAAGTAGTTCCAGATGAATTTCCCGTCGACTTTGATGGCATGCTGGGTATGCCTTTCCTATCTAGTTCGGTTACACAGCCACACAAAAAAAAAAAAGTTCTGATCTGGGGGTCTCACTATGTAGACTTTATGTTTTTGGGTCGCTGAATCCGAATCCGAGGTCCATTTAACTTCATCAGATCAGGATTTTGACATAACCTCAAAAGACCAATATGGCGGACACATTTTTGAAAAGTTCATTGGATTCGCTTCAAATTTGTTACTCGGGAGTTTTTGGGGTCGCTGATTACGAATTTGAAGTCTGATTTCAAAAATTCAAAATGGCGGATCCAATATGGCGGACACGTTTTTGAAAAATTCATCGGATTCGCTTGAAATTCGTTACTCTGGGGTTTTTGGGGTCGCTGATTACGAATCTGATGTCGGTTTTTCAAAATTCAAAATGGCGGATCCAATATGGCTGACACATACATATTGGATGCGCCATTTTGAATTTTTAAAATCTGACTTCAAATTCGTAATCAGCGACCCCAAAAACCCCCGAGTAACGAATTTCAAGCGAATCCGATGAATTTTTCAAAAACGTGTCCGCCATATTGGATCCGCCATTTTGAATTTTTGAAATCAGACTTCAAATTCGTAATCAGCGACCCCAAAAACTCCCGAGTAACAAATTTGAAGCGAATCCAATGAACTTTTCAAAAATGTGTCCGCCATATTGGTCTTTTGAGGTTATGTCAAAATCCTGATCTGATGAAGTTAAATGGACCTCGGATTCGGATTCAGCGACCCAAAAAACATAAAGTCTACATAGTGAGACCCCCAGATCAGAACTTTTTTTTTTTTGTGTGGCTGTGTTATTAATCTAAATACACACATGTTAAAAAATAAATCGGGGCAATTTCCACTCCAAAAATCTCAAAAACGTACAGTAGTAACAATTAAAGCACGGTCCAAACAATTAGTTTCGTTACCAATCACAAACAATAATCTAAAGGAAGGGTATTTACCTCTGATTCCTACGGGTCCCATGGTATTTCTCGGAGAAGCGTTAGTCAGCGTAAAAAATAAAAAGGCCAGCACCTATTGCATAAACACCGGTACCAGGGATGTAGAACTGTCAATCCCTCCTGTCACGTTGAAAGAATTTGATGTTATAGACGAAACTCCAAAAGGTAAAAAGGGAAATTCAACCACAAAACAGACTAAAACTGACGCAACAAGACGCTTTGACAAATTAATTAAAGAACTGCACTTGTCTAATTTGAATGATGAAGAGAAAAATAGTATTCTAAAAAATGTAAAAAAATTCCCTTTTCAATTTTTTGTGGAGGGTGACTCGTTGGGGTGCACAAACGTCTTAAAACATAAAATAAATACTGTAGACAATATACCGGTAAATAAAAACAATTATAGATATCCGCCTATTCATAAGCGGGTTATAAATGAAGAAACTGGTAAATTACAAGCTAACAAAGCAATTTCGCCCTCAAAATCTGCGTACAACTCACCCGTGTGGATTGTACCTAAGAAAGAAGATTCGCATGGAAATAAAAGGTGGCGAATGGTTATAGATTATCGCGCGCTTAATGAAAAAACGATTGGGGATGCTTATCCTCTGCCCTCCATTTCAGAAATCCTGGACCAGTTAGGAAACTCTAAATATTTCACAGTACTAGATCTCGCCTCTGGTTTCCATCAAATTAAAATTGATCCCGAAGATCGTCATAAGACAGCATTTTCAACCCCTTTCGGACATTTCGAATTTAATCGAATGCCCTTCGGTCTCAAAACAGCTCCAGCCTCTTTCCAAAGGTTAATGGACCTTGTCCTTTCCGGTCTGCAAGGCGTTGAATTATTCGTGTACATGGATGACATTGTAATTTACGCGAAATCATTAAAAGAGCACAACGAGAAATTAGAGAAATTACTGGGTCGTTTAAAATCAGCAGGACTTGTTTTGCAGCCTGATAAGTGTAGGTTTTTGAACAAAGAGATCGGGTATCTAGGCCATATTATTACGGAAAATGGTGTCAAACCAGATCCTAAAAAGATCGAAGCCGTGCAAAATTTTCCCCAGCCGAAAGGTCGCAAAAACGTTAAACAGTTTCTCGGTTTAGCAGGATACTACCGTCGATTTATACCTGGATTCGCGGGTCTTTCAAAACCATTAACGTCATTGTTAAAAAAGAACGTGCCATTTGTTTGGTCGGAAACTACAGATAAGGCTTTTAAAAATCTGCAAACACTTCTTTGTTCTCAACCCCTATTGAAGTATCCAGATTTCACAAAACCTTTTATTATCACCACCGACGCATCCGACTTCGCGATTGGTGCTATACTTAGTCAAGGAGAAGTTGGAAAGGACCCGCCTATCGCCTATTATTCTCGTACCTTAAACGCCGCGGAACAAAATTACACAACAACAGAAAAGGAACTTTTAGCTATAATAGACGCGGTAAAACACTTTCGCCCCTACGTGTACGGTCAAAAATTTACACTTGTAACCGATCATCGCTCTCTCATTTGGTTGAACCAATTAAAGGATCCCACTATGAGTTCTCGTTTGGCGCGTTGGAAAATAAAATTACAAGAGTACGATTATGAAATAAAGTATAAGCCAGGCAGAGTAAATGCGAATGCAGACGCGCTTTCTCGTAACCCAATAGATTGTCAAGTTTCTAATAAAACTACTGGAGAAAGTGATTTGAGCCGCACTGACAGTGAGGTTTCAAACAACAACAAACTAAACACTGGTTGTGTGACTGAAAGTAAAGCTCTATATCATGAGTATCCCATTGAAAGAGTTTTCATTAGTTGTTGTAGAGACCAAGTTTCCCTTGCTAATTGTTCGGAAAATAGTGCAATCGAAAACAAAGGAGGTTATTGACTCCCTGAATACCTATTCAGGGAGTCAATAACCTTAGTGCAGGTTCTGTGGATAATGAGTTATTCACAAACGAGAGAGACACTCAGGGAGTTAGTTTGATACCTCAGCCTCAATCTGATCTAAATGAGCTCCGCTGGAAAGGGGGAGAAATAGAAACAAATGAGATTGTTTCTGGGGGATGTCACTTGTCTTACCGCGTTATACCTGAATCAGGGTTACTCAAAGGCCACGAGGAAACACCTGCTGATGATTGCGGTGGCACAGGTGCATACTCCCCCCTCCTCAATTCCGGTCACGTAAGTGCATTAGTAGAAGGGAGTTTCATGACTGACGGAATTGAAGGTTTGTGCGAAGTAGAGAAAAGGAAGCGTAATGAGAGGAAGAGAGAGGAAGGAGCTACCCGGGCAGGTAGCTATCCTTCAAGGGTATCTAGTGGACCAGCTGGCCACGCGGTAAATTTAAGCGAAACCGACAAACAACCTGAGGAACTTGTACTAAGTGTAGATGATGAGGACTATGTTTTAAGTGAATCTGAGAGTAATAGCTTACAGGGCATCTGGGGAGATATTAAAAATATTATAAACATTGAGTCCGAAAACCAAAGGGTAGAGATTGTACTTAAAAGCAAGGAAAGCGCCTCTGTATTAGCAACTCAAATTTTACCTGTAAATTCAAGACTAGGGAATCAGGTTCTTACACCACTTTTTCAAATTAGTAGAGACAAGTTATGGATGAGGGATGACCATAAAATTAATTTTGTTTCCTGCGACGGGGTTCTGACAACCCCTTTAGGTAGGGAATTGATGGAAAATAATCTCATTCAACTCTCTAATTTGAAAGATCCACAGGCTGTTATCGGATACGTTTCGTCAAATCTTTATAAAAATCGAATGGTGTATAATTTGTATATAAAGGAAAACTTCGATTCAAAAGTTTTTATAAAAAATATAGAATCCGCGGTAATTACCTTAAAAGAAGCAATGCTGGCTACTAACACAAAAACTTTTAGCCTTTCGCAAAAGGGAAACGGGTTCGACAGATTATCTTGGCCGCTAATTGAGGGTATTTTTCGAACTCACTTCGGTAAGGGCGGGAATGAAATTACCGTATGCACAGGTGAAATCAAAGTCCCATTGCAAGAAAACCGCGCTGAGATAATCAAAGAATGTCACGATTCTACAACCGGCGGTCATAAGGGAGAATTTAAAACACTTGAACGAATTCGCGAACGTTTTTTTTGGCAAGGAATGAGGGAGGAAGTTCGCGATTATGTGAAAACTTGCGAAATATGTCAAAAACAAAAATTAACGAGAGTAAAGACGCGGATGCCAATGCGTATTACGGATACCCCCACGAGAAGTTTCGAAAAGGTACAGATTGATATAGTGGGTCCGATGCCTATTACAGAATCGGGAAACCAATATATGCTCACTTGGCAAGATTGTTTAAGCAAATATTCTGGGGCAATTCCTCTCTCAAAAATCGACTCCCCTCACATCGCGATAGCTCTAACAGAAAATCTAATTTGCATCTTTGGTTGTCCCGAGATAATTCAAACTGACCAAGGTACACAATTAGTTAGCGACATTATGGATAACATTGCAAAAATTTTCAAAATTCGGAAATACAAATCGAGCGCTTATCACCCTCAATCTTTAGGCGCTTTAGAGAGAAGCCACCATACCTTTGTTGAGTACCTGAGAAATTACGGCGAACGCGCAAATTGGGATCAATGGCTTCCGTATGCTATTTTTTCTTTTAACACCTCGGTACATGAGTCTACGGGATTAACCCCCCCACGAAGTCGTTTTCGGCAGAAAAGTCCGTTTTCCAACAGAATTCGCTGACGAACAAATACCAATGACTTACGTACAAATAGTGGACGAACTTTTTAACAGAATAACAGAAACTGAATCACTCGCATCAGCTCGTTTGGAGGCAGCAAAAAGACGGTGTAAAAAATACTACGACCGCAAAATAAATGAGCAAAAATTCGAAGTTAACCAATACGTTTATGTTTTAATCGACATTAGGAGTGACAAATTCGATGACCACTATACTGGACCTTTTAAAATTGTACGCGTATTGGACGATCTTAACGTTGAATTACAAATTACTCAAAAACAAACGAAGAAGTTTCACGTTAATAGACTTAAACACGCGTTCCTTAGGTACATATAAACCTATCTATTTCGAAATTTGATAGAAAATTCAAGAAATCAATCCCCACATAAAAATTAATCAGAATAAAAATTAAAAAGAACACTTTTAAGAGCGTCCTTTTGTTTAAGGGGGGAAGTGTAACATGTCCCTATTTTTATCACATGAGCGCATGCGTGAAACAATCAACAATTTCTCGCGACTGATAAAATTTGTCGAGGGAAAATTTGATAATATGAACGCTTAATACTTAGATTTATTCATTACATCTATCTTGACGCTTTTCAAACTACAGTTGTTTTCTTTACTTAATCGGGAAAAACCCAAAGGACAATAGCACGTAGGAGGTAATGCGTAAAGCAATATTCCTTGTCCTAATCCCTCGAAACGAAATTTTATTGCTCGACATCTGTATATCAGCTCCAAAATTTCTTAAGCTTAACTCAGCAATAAAAAAATATAACATAGAATAGCTAAGAAAAACACATCCACATGTTTTGAACTTTGAAGAAGAATATAAAAGGTATTGTTATAGTTACTCTTTTAAATTTAATTTTAACCATTCCAAAAAAAAAGGTTTTGCAAAGATTTTATGAGTAAGGGTATTTGGGTCTAAAAACCTTTCTAGAATTTATGAATTTTAATAATCCGGAGTAAAACGTTTTCCTTTTGTTGAATTTAAAATAGAAAAAGATAAAAGATTTCTCACTGCACAACCCATATGTGACGATCCTGACACTAAACAGGAGCGTATCTTTACAAATTATGCGGCATAATTCAAATTCAAATTCGCAAACGATTAAAATATAATTATCAAAATTAAATTAACATAGAGAAATTTATTATATTATATATCGATAATATATAATATAAAGAAATATTAATTATAAAAGGATCGAAATTTATTGTTTAACTGAAAGTTTATTTAACTATTGGCAAATGACACAAAGGACAAATCAACAAAAGAAATGTTGAGTAACATTTTAATTTAGAATTATCATTACGAAAATATGGTTGAAATTTGAGATGTATTATTGTAAATTATTATTTGTAAGAATTGACTAAAATAATTTCTTTACTTTATTAATATACTCTATCGTCAATATAGCAAAAGTTATCATCTATATGTATGTGTGTGTGTGTATGCATGTATATGTGTATGTATATATATATATATGTACATATATGTATAATTAAAATTATTAATTATCTAATTTAATGATTATAATAATTTTCTTTCTTATATATTAAATTAACCTTTTTTTAACTTCACAAAATTAAAACCTATCAGCACTCAGAAATAAGGGCGGTGCACCTAAAGGACCCGGGACCGCCCGCTCCACAATATTGTCTTCGAGAAAGTTGGAGTGGGAAAAGGGAAATTCCAAAAGGGGCTGATTTTACCAAATAATTTAGTACGATTGGCTAAGTTGCGAAAAGTAAAATAAGTGGGGATATTGAAGGAACACTTCGACGAAATTCTTCGGGCTTGAGACGAAAGTTGAGAGCATCAGTATTAATTCTATTTCTGTACGAAAAACATCTCTAGTAGAAGTCTTAATAAATATTGAATAAGTTGAAAACTATTGACTCAACATTAATTTTCCCTTTATCATTTAAACTAAATTCCATCGTGGGAGTTGGGTTTCTTAACCCTTTATTGTGAATTGGACCTTTATGTACCTAAGATATTTGAATTTTACATGTTTTCGCGCTCTTTCAGAATACGGCGTGTTACATTGAAAAGATATATATGAGGTATTTTCTATTTCAAAACCAAAAAGTACTCTGTTAAACAACTTTTAGTGCTTGAAAAATTTCAAATAATTATTTCTCCCAATTAAATAATATAGTATTTATTTATAATAAAAATTAATTTAATCATTTGTTCTCATTAAGTTAATATTTTTTTGATAATAAACAATAAATCGGTTATTATTTGAATGAATATATATTAAAAATTACTTTTGTAATTAAAAATTTTCCCATGGATATTTAATTTATTATTTTCTAATTAATTAATTAATAATAGTATTATTTGACGCGCATTATCAATTTAAAAAATTAAAACAAAAATACTTTAAAATTTAATTTAAAAAAATTTAATTTCTTCAAAACTTTTAAAGTAATATTGAAATCTGACTTATCGTTAATTAATTTTCCACATGAATTAAAATTTCATATAATGTCAATGTAAACCCCTTTCAAATTTAATTATTTCTAAAAATAATAACTACAATCATTCCATATACTTAAATTATTTTATAAAATTTCAAATAACAATTTTTTTTAAAATGAACTCTTATCAGAATGCAAATAGGAGAATTTAAATATTTAATTAAAAAAATTTGTTTTAAAATCAGATTGAATATATAAAAGTAGTAGTAGTAGTAGTAGTAACTGTAGGAAATGCTTGAAAAAAACAAAAATAATGTTATAAAATTAAACAATAAACATTTTTATTCAATTTGTAATACATTACAATACGAATTTTTCGTGAAAGTCGCTGGTTTTAAACAAAAAAATGTGTGTTTTTGTAAAATAGAAACTCATGTATAAAAATTTTTTTGGAATTCTGTCTCATTAAAAGGAGTTCGACAAATTGGACATATCCGGTATTTTTTTTCATTATAGTAGGGGAGAGTGGTCCTAAGTCGGCATACTAAGATATTTGGATGAAAATAATAAGAAAATTGAATTTATTGACTCTGGTGAGTTTTTACTTGTGTTCAGCGATCGTTTTCCTACAAGTATATGTTGTTGAGAACGATATTGAATGGCTTTTGTAATCTTAATCCAATGAAGAGTGAAAAGGTGCATTTTGTCAATTTCTTAAAATAGTGTTCCTAAGTCGGCACCCTTTTCTTTGCTTGAATATAAGAAAAAAGACCATAATGTTTACGTTTAAAAGCTGAATTAAAACATATTTAAAACATTTAGGACAATAAATTATTTTCCCCCGCTCTAACAGATGGCTAGTGCGAAGATCAACCAATGCACAAATGTTCTACTTTCTGCTGCGAAATCGAAGAGGGAAGTATGTACTTTCGACCGAGATATAAAAAAAGTAATTATTCACCATCTTATGGCCAGCAGTTACAACAACTAGATTCTCTAAATTTATTTCCATTGGTATCGTGCCGTCATTCTCCGTTAATGATTCGTTTTGATTTTTTTTCCAAATTTTTTTCCATATATATGTATAGCTCGTTTACAAGACATACCGAGCTTCATTGCTGCTAACGCGCGTTTAATGCAACTAATATTTTGCACCGGAGACTTGCGCTTAAAGCTGCGCCCCATATCTGTAGAGAAAAAACACTGTTGCGTACAAGGTACTTAACAGCTAATATTATTTTAATTATTATCGTTTAATAAAGCTACAAAACATAGGACAGAAATAGTAAAACATGTTTATTATTAAATACTTTATAAACTGTTTATAAATTAGATGCATAAATTTATGAACAGTATTAATTCTAAAATTTTTATATAATAAATGAAACCTCCATTTGAAAATAATCAAAAGTAATGCATTTCACACATGGATTGAGACGACCAGGGTGTATACGTGCACATCCACTGATTCCAATGGCTACAAGATCTAACACGACCACACCCTTGAGTTCTTCGCGTTACGGGCACACATACAAGCATGCTACACATGCCTCTGCTCATTGCCTTGTCTCTCCTATTGTCTTTTCTTGTCTCTCCTTCCTTTTTCCCCTTTGGGCCTACAAACTTAGGGACTAGAATATCATAACAAATGCACATGCATTTGGAGGCTGACTCAACGCTTTATGAAGCGTATATATTTTATTCGTTTTATGCACTATTCCAAATTTACAGAAAATAATTTGATAATAGCTTAACATTTTATTGTAACTTATTGTTAACAATAAAATGCCGGAGGACTGTAAGTTGCATGTATATGTGTATATGTATAATTATGAATGCAAAGTACATATACTAGTAACTTATAAAATGTAGGATCAATATAACGTTATTTATACAACTTATATTAAACACTTATAACTATTAACCTCTTGACTGTGGATGACGTGTATACACGTCATGAAAAAAACTGGCCCAAACAGTGGATGACGTGTATACACGTCATGGCCCGAACAAGAAAACATCTTAACGTATATTCGCAAAAATTCTTACCCGGGGGTTTTTAAGGTCGCTGATCACGATTCTGAAGTCAGATTTTCAAAATAAATAATTTTTTATCCAAAATGGCCGCCAAAAATTTTGAAAAATTTCAAAAGTAGATAAATTCTTTTAAACATTCTTACTCGGGGGTTTTTGGGGTCGCTGATCACGATTCTAAAGTTAGATTTTCAAAATAAATAATTTTTCATCCAAAATGGCCGCCAAAAATTTTGTAAATCTTTTAAAGTAGATAAATTCTTTTCAAAATTCTTACTCAGGGGTTTTTGGGGTCGCTGATCACGATTCTGAAGTCATATTTTTAAAATAAATAATTTTTCATACAAAATTTCCGCCAAAAATTTTGAAAAATTTCTAAAGTGGATAAATTCTTTTAAAAATTCTTACTATTTAAACTTTGAAAAACTAATAACAGATGCGTAATTAGCGACCACGAAAACCCCCGAGTAACAAATTTTAAGCGAATCTAATGAATTTTTCAAAATTGTGTCTGCTATTTTGGATCCGCCATTTTGAATTTTAAAAAACTAATGCCAGATTCGTAATCAGCGAACACGAAAACCCCCGAGTAACGAATTTTAAGCGAATTCAATGAATTTTTCAAAATCGTGTTCGCCATTTTGGATTTGACATTTTGAATTTTAAAAAACTAATGTCAGATTCGTAATCAGCGACCACGAAAACCTCCAAGTAACTAATTTTAAGCGAATCCAATGAATTTTTTAATATCGTGTCCGCCATATTGGATCCGCCATTTTGAATTTTTGAAAATTAACACCGGAATCGTAATCAGCGACCCCAAAAACCCCTTAGTACATAGTGTCATGAAAATTTATTCACAAGAAGGTCTTACACATTTTGGGACCATTTTGTTATATTTTAGCTGCACACTGAAGGGGTTAATAAATTATAATTATAAATAAAAAATTCTTTCTTTACAATATAATTATATTTTATATATTTAGTTATAAAAATAGTTTCTAAAAAGTATCAAATTAACAACGCCGTTTCCGTTCTCACGAAAACTGCATGCAATCAGAAAAGTCAGCATAATGCAAAGTCCAATGGGCCTCAAGAACATCCCTACTTCTAATTCTAAAAATCCTTAGTTGACAAATTTACCCCACTTTGGCATTAGGACAAGGAGTAGAGGCTTGTCGCAATATTTCCATCGCTGCTGTACAATTTTCCTCTTCAAGCGATCAACACCTGTCCTGGCTGCGGCCTGACAGATCTGTTGATCGCAAGAAAGTAGGAAATGCCGCGACTAAGCCCGTCTGCGCGTCGGACCCCCGCGTATAACATATCAAGTACAACGCGAAAGGCAGACGAAAAATTTAATAGAATCTTTTAACCGACGGAGTCCAGTGAGAGCTGTTTTGAGTGAGATTCCAATTAATTAAATATTTAACAATTGTGAATCTTGTTTCTTAACCCGGCCAGTCCGTACGTGTAGTACCTGCGCCGTCTCAATGCAGTGGCCCCACATAATTCGCGAGTTCGCGTAAATAAAAATTGGTCGCATAGACGACTTAATTTTCGACTTTCAACTTGTGTTTTGCCCGATGGAGGATCCCTGTTTCTCGACTGGCCAGTCCGTACGCGCAGTACCTGCGCCGTATAAGAGAAATTATGCCCTGTCGGTAGGATTAAGGATTTTAGCGGTAAGTCTGTATCGTTTCAATAATTTAATGTTACTTTCAACTTTAATTCTCTTTCAAACATGTGCAAGTTTGTAAATTTCTTAATATCTTGTTAAAATAAAATTTTAATGTGAATGCCAAATCTGATTTTATTTATTTTAAAACTCCTGAAATAAATAAAGTAAATTGAAATAATTATTTATCAGAGTTAAAACAAAGCTATTCCGGTAACTTTTAAAATTGAAAAAACGATCCCGCATAATTAAACAAGGTCTTTTAAACTTTGGCAGCTTGGTGCCTCCCCAAACCACAGAACTACGAGCCATCTCAAAAGCTCGGTATTTTTAAATAAATAAATATTTCTGGTTTGTAACAAACACAAAAAATATAAAAACAAAAATATGTCAAAACATAAAAAAAATAAACAAATAGGTGCCGACTAAGGACCACCTGTTTGGTGCCGACTCAGGACAATCACCAATGTATACAAATTTCACATCATTACACAAACAACAAAATTTTAATTGAAAAATTGACATAACCCATCAGTTACAACATTAAGGACGCTGCACGGTGGGAAATATTTAAAAGTACACATAGGCGTAGCGAGCGATTTCTCCTCAACTTCCACTCTTTTTCCCTTTTTTCGTCCCTCTTGGTGAAATTTTTTGACTTTGATAATTAATTAAAAAAAATCCAGATTGAAAATGAAAAAAAGGGCGATTTAGGGAAAAATAATATTTAATAGAGAATATTCAACAAGTTTTCTTATGACGATTAGATGTTTCTATGGGCGTGAATATCAATCCGCGTTTTCCAAAACATAGCAAACTGACAGCTCAATATGGGAGGTTAGCCATGGCCGACTATATCAGGTTGCACCGTTTGCGTAGTACAGTAGAAATGAACGTGAGGAACAAAAATATTAAATGTCAATTATACTCTCATTGTTTACTATTACATTTATTATTTGTTTATTTATTTATTATTGTTATTATATCTATTATTATTTATTATTTTACTTACTTTTTTAAAATATTATTATGGAAAAGTATTAAAACAATAAAGGAAAATTTTTTATGAAAAAATTATTAAACAAATAAAATTTCTAAACAAAAAAAAAGTAAATAATAAAAAATTATGAAATGTATAATTTTAAAAATTTTTTATTGTTATTTTTATTATTGATATTTTTAAGTATATGAAAAATCTAATTTAAATATTCCACAAAATTAGTTTTAAAGTAATTTTTTATAAGGAATTCAACGGTCATAAAATAAAAGCGGACAGAAAATATTTTGACCCTTTTTCAATTATCATTTTTCTTAAAAATTGGTGGATTTCGAAACACACGCGTAATTTGGTAGAAAATATGTTTTTAAATCCATGAAAAGAATTCCAAATGAAATCGATGATTTTCATAATTACCTATAGAAGTATTGTTTTGAAAAAAATCTTTGTTTTTAAACTGAAAATTCTAAAAATAATATTGTTATTCAATTTTTCTATATGGAAAATTATTTGTTTACTTATTTAATTTCTGATCAAAATTTAATCTTAATTTTTCTGTATTTCTATTTTTCATCAATAAAAATTATGATATGAAATTATTTAGAAAAATAAATGTCAAAAAATGCCCTTTTTTAATAAAAAAAAAAGCTGCAATGTATTGAAAAAAGACGAAAATTTAATAATCTACTTCAAAAATTGTTAGAAAAAAATTGCAAACATCAACGTCGTTTTCTCAAGACAAAAATGGTTTTCATAATTAGAAATAAATTCTGAGTACCTCCGTGTTTCAGAAAAAGGACTTTTTTCATAAAAAAGATCCAATTTTATGACAAAAATTATGTTTAATAATATTTTCATAAAAAATTTACATTACTTTGTTTTATACTTTTCCATTATAATATTTCTAAAAAGTAAGAATAATAATAAATAATAATAGATAAATAAACAAATAAATATAATTATTTATATAATATTAAATAATAAAAGTAATGACTTATTATTTTTGTTGATCATCTACGTCCCTGCATTACCATAGCGTAAATACTTTCAACACGAAAATGGTGCAACCTGTTATGGTCGGCAAAGGCCTACATCGAGCTGTTGCTTTGTTTTGTAAAACGCGGATTCATATTTACGCTCCTAGAAACATCTAATCGTCATAAGTAAGTTTGAATTATATTCTCTATTAAATATTATTTTTCCTTAAATCGCCCTTTTTTTCATTTTCTGTCTGAATTTTTTAAAATTAATTATCAAAGTCGAAAACTTCCCCTCTTTTGGTGTAATTTTTTACTTTGATAATTAATTTTTAAAAATTCAGACAGAAAATGAAAAAAAAGGCGATTTAGGGAAAAATAATATTTAATAGAGAATATAAAACAAATTTTCTTATGACGATTAGATGTTTCTATGGGCGTAAATATCAATCCGCGTTTTACGAAACATATCAAACTGATAGCTCTATATGTAGGGAGAAGTTGGACATGGCCGACCATAACAGGTTGCTCCGTTTGCGTGGTACAGTAGGAATGAACGTGAGGAACAAAAATATTAAATGTCAATTACTCTTATTGTTTACTATTATATTTATTATTTGTTTATTTATTTATTATTGTTATTATATCTATTATTATTTATTATTATACTTACTTTTTAAAAATATTATTATGGAAAATTATTAAAACAATAAAGGGAAATTTTTTATGAAAAAATTATTAAACAAATAAAATTACTAAACAAAAAAAAGTAAATAATAAAAAATTATGAAATGTATAATTTTTTAAATTATATTAGTTACAAAAATTTTTTTAAACAAAATTATTTCAAATACCAAGATTAATTTTTTTTATAGACAATTTGAAAATTAATACACTGGGAATAATATTGACACATTCAGAAAAAATAAATTTTAATGGATAATTTTTTTTTTATTATTTATCAACTATAGTTTATTTCTAAGAAAATTATACATTTCATAATTTTTTATTATTTACTCTTTTTTGTTTAGAAATTTTATTTGTTTAATAATTTTTTCATAAAAAATTTTCCTTTTATTGTTTTAATAATTTTCCATAATAATATTTTTAAAAAGTAAGTATAATAATAAATAATAATAGATATAATAACAATAATAAATAAATAAAAAATAATAAATATAATAGTAAACAATAACAGGGTTCCTACAGAATCTGGAAATCATGGAAATGGTATGGAATTTTTAAAAGGCTTCTGGAAATCAGGGAAATAATGGAAAAGGCCTGGAACTTTTAAAAGTTTCTAAATTTTTTCTGTTTTCCATTTTTTCTCTTGAATAGAAATTCAAATAATAACAAAGCTAAATGGCATAAAAGAGAAGAAAAAATATTGAATTTTAAAAAATTCGATTTTTCGGATTTTTGATAATTTTCTATAATTTTAGATTTTTTACCAAAGAGTCGAGACTATTAAATAAGTAAAGTATTTTCCAAGAGCCCAAAAATAATGAAGCTAAATCCCATAAAAGAGAGGAAAAAATGTTGAATTTTAAGAAATTCGGATTTTTGAATTTTTGATAATTTTCGATAATTTTAGATTTTTTACCAAAGAGTCGAGACTATTTAATAAGTAAATTATTTTCCAAGAGCCCAAAAATAATGAAGCCAGGCTTCGAAGTGACACACTTTTCCACTTTTTTTGGTCAAGCCTACTTTTTGCTACTTATTTTGTCAAAAAGTTACTAAATGCTACTTTTTTCCAAAAAAGGTAAAAAAAATTTACAGAATTCAAGAATTTTAGTTTTTTTGGTGAATTTCGTAGATTTCAAAAAATTAAATTTTAATTTTAATTTTTTTTAATTAAATTAAATTAAATTTATTATTGGACGCGTGATTATAATATATTATAATAATTACTAATAGTGGATGTTTATTAAATTACAACTTTTTAACGTTTCGAATTTTTCGTATCTAATTTTATTATTCTTTAAGCTTCTTAAAGAAATTCTAAATAAAGAATCTAAATTCTAAAGATTCTAAAAATAAAGATAAAGATAAATCTTTATCTTTATAAAGATTCTAAATTTTTCTAAATTTTTTAACTATATAATTTAATAGTAATACCTTTTTTGACTTTATAAAAGTTCCATCAAGTATAGAAAAAATCAATTAAGAATGAAAACTTAATTCTTTTGGTTATATAAATTGTTTGATTAAAAATCCAAAATAATATTTGTTTAACGTGATTATTTATTATATTATGTTTACAAACTTTATGTCAAATTTAAAAATATTAATTGTATTTTCAATAATACAGTGTTTTAAGTCGGTTGTTCAATAATAAAAAAATCATTTATAAAGATTTAAGATCTATCTAGAAAAAAAATTATAATTTTTTTTATTGGAATTAAATTGCTCATAATTTATTATTGTACAAAATTATGGCTATGTGGATTCTAAAATTAAAAAAATTTATATGACTAAAACAATCCATTTTTTCCATTTTGATAGTTCCCAATGGGAAATTTACAACTGGTGGAGTACTGCGCCAGCACTGTCAGTACTGGCAGCTACGCTGACAGACAGCACTGGCATAACTCTGGGATGATAACGCTGTCTAACGCTGGCGAAGTACTGCCTGCCAGTGCTGACAGACAGTGCTGGCTGAGAATATTGCTGCAATAAATGCCGTATTGTTATTAATTAGTCGTAAATTAATAATTATAAATAATTTAACAACAAAATGGTAAATAATATTAATAAATAGTTATTATTCATAAAATATTTCTCTTCTTGAAGAAATTGTATTAAAGATGGACACTAACAATGGATATAGTAAATGAAGTACACAAAAAATTGTTTATAACATTAAAAAATTAAATAATAAACAATTACAGTAAGTGTGCATTAGATTTTACTAAGTTGAAGTCCACAACGTTTATCAACGAAAAAAATTTGTTTAATGCATTCAAGTATTATTTTTAATTTAATATTTAATTGTAAAGTAATTATTATCAAAATATAAACATCAATATTTTTTTTCTAAATATTTTTGTGTCAATATTGCTACGTTATTTTTAATTAATTTACTAAATAAACAATTTTTTTTCGTTGATCAACGTTGTGGACTTCAGCTTGGTTAGATTTTCATATTTTAGTACCTAACGATTGGAATCTAGAAATATCGCAAACCTATAAAAATAAACAAAATTGCTGACGAGGGGAATCGAACCTACGACCTACGGACTAACAGACTATCGCTCTAACCACTATGCTAACGACACATGTGTACAGTAAAGTATATTAATATCTCAGTATCATTCAGACATACAATTATTGAGTCAAAGATGAGAAAAAAATAGGGATACGTTAGAAATAATAAATTGAAATCAAAAAAATTAAACTAAATTTTTAATAATTAAATTAAATTACTTTACTTATTGCATTTAATAACATTTTACAAGTGGCAATTTTTTAATAATTTTTTATTTATAGTAAGAAGTATAATAGTATTTTAATAAGAACCAAATTATTATTGAGACTAAAGTTTAAATTTTGTTTATAATTTTAATTTCTTTAAATAATTTATTATTTACAAAATTAGAAAATTATGTTAAATTATTATTATTATTAAATTTAATAAAAATAAAAAATGAACAACTGAAAAGTAAAATATTAATGTTTTTCAATAAATTTATATTTATAAACATTCATAAACTTTTTTTATAATTTTTTTCAAGTTTATGTCAAAAAAGCAATGTTGGCAAAGAGCGTCGTGAACAATTTTTCTATACTCAGCCAGCACTTGCCGCCGTGGCTTGTCCAAGCTTTGGCGAAACAAAAATTCTGTACTGCGCCAGCACTAATTGTCGAGGCTCGGCTAGACTACGCCGAACAATCGTCTGAGTACTAAGCCAGTGGTGAACATCGGCACTACACTGGCATTTCCCATTGGGTTGTTATTAGTAAATTACTAAAAAATGTTTACGTTTCATTTTTAAAAATTAGATGCCTGATAAAAAGTTATTGATAGTTTTTTAAAAAATAATAAGGAGAAAGAAGGTGTCAATTTAACTTCTCAAAATTATGAGCCTGTTATTAAAAAACAAATTCTTATGAAAGATCTCATTTAAGTATTATTAACAATTGCATTTCATTATGTAAATGAAACTTTCGAATGTAAAATATCGACAAAAAAGCTATTATATTTTCATGTTTTATGTTTATTTTTGAATTTTTGATAATTTTCTATAATTTTAGATTTTTTACCAAAGGGTGGAGACTATACGGCCATGACTATAGTCATGGCCGACTATATCAGGTTGCACCGTTTGCGTAGTACAGTAGGAATGAACGTGATGAACAAAAATATTAAATGTCAATTACTCTTATTCAGGATTCCTACAGAAATCCGAATTTAAAATTCCATACCTTTTCCATGATTTCCAGGTCAAATTTTTACGAAATTCCAATAGAATTTTAAATCTAATTTCAATATTTTTAGGCTCTTTAAAAACACTTTACTTATTTAATGGTTTCCAGCCTTTGGTAAAAATTCTAAAATTATCAAAATTTATCAAAAATTCGAAAAACCAATTTTTTTAAAATTCAACAGTTTTTTTTCTCTTTGATAGTATTTAGCTTCATTATTTTTGGGCTCTTTGAGAACACTTTACTTATTAAATAGTCTTGAATCTTTGGTAAAAAATCTAAAATTATCAAAAATTCAAAAAACCGAATTTTTTAAAATTCAACATTTTTTCCTCTCTTTTATGGGATTCAGCTTCATTATTTTTGGGCTCTTGAAAAATACTTTAGGAAAAAGTGCGGATAGATGCCCCCTTTCTCAGATCTCCAATATGAAAGAAACTATATTTATGGATTATTAGTTTTTTTTATACCTATTGGCCATAACAATTTTACTGTAAAGTACCAGCTCGCTGGCACCCCGGGGTTAATAGTTATAATAATGTAAAAATTTCAGATTGCTGAAAATGTCCAAAAATTTTCAAACTGCTGGACAAAATTCCTCATTACAAAAATCGAGGATATTTAATATGTAAGAAAATATTTTCAATTATTTAATTGTTTCAATTTAATCAGAGAAACATATTAGATCGACGTTTTCCATTTTTTATAATAATAGTTGTAATAAATGATAATAACTTACCGCGGGGGGCGTCTTACCCACCCAGGTGGGATATATGGCTAAATACAGACCTTTTGTATTTTCGTTCTGATTAATTTATTATTTATTGTAGGTATTTGGTCCTTAGGTACATATGTTAATAATAAATAGTAATAGTGTGTAAAAATCAAATAGTCAATTAAAAATATTAATATTTGTTGAATTTAGATGTAATTTTCGAATTGGGGGGGGCATCTATCCGCACTTTACCCTACTTATTAAATAGTCTCGACCCTTTGGTAAAAAATCGAAAATTATAAAAAATTTAGCTTCATTATTTTTGGGCTCTTGGAAAATAATTTACTTATTAAATAGTCTCGACTCTTTGGTAAAAAATCTAAAATTATCGAAAATTATCAAAAATTCAAAAATCCGAATTTCTTAAAATTCAACATTTTTTCCTCTCTTTTATGGGATTTAGCTTCATTATTTTTGGGCTCTTGGAAAATACTTTACTTATTTAATAGTCTCGACTCTTTGGTAAAAAATCTAAAATTATAGAAAATTATCAAAAATCCGAAAAATCGAATTTTTTAAAATTCAATATTTTTTCTTCTCTTTTATGCCATTTAGCTTTGTTATTATTTGAATTTCTATTCAAGAGAAAAAATGGAAAACAGAAAAAATTTAGAAACTTTTAAAAGTTCCAGGCCTTTTCCATTATTTCCCTGATTTCCAGAAGCCTTTTAAAAATTCCATACCATTTCCATGATTTCCAGATTCTGTAGGAACCCTGTTATTGTTTACTATTATATTTATTATTTTTTATTTATTTATTATTGTTATTATATCTATTATTATTTATTATTATACTTACTTTTTAAAAATATTATTATGGAAAATTATTAAAACAATAAAAGGAAAATTTTTTATGAAAAAATTATTAAACAAATAAAATTTCTAAACAAAAAAGAGTAAATAATAAAAAATTATGAAATGTATAATTTTCTTAGAAATAAACTATAGTTGATAAATAATAAAAAAAAAATTATCCATTAAAATTTATTTTTTCTGAATGTGTCAATATTATTCCCAGTGTATTAATTTTCAAATTGTCTATAAAAAAAATTAATCTTGGTATTTGAAATAATTTTGTTTAAAAAAATTTTTGTAACTAATATAATTTAAAAAATTATACATTTCATAATTTTTTATTATTTACTTTTTTTTGTTTAGTAATTTTATTTGTTTAATAATTTTTTCATAAAAAATTTCCCTTTATTGTTTTAATAATTTTCCATAATAATATTTTTAAAAAGTAAGTATAATAATAAATAATAATAGATATAATAACAATAATAAATAAATAAACAAATAATAAATATAATAGTAAACAATAAGAGTAATTGACATTTAATATTTTTGTTCCTCACGTTCATTCCTACTGTACCACGCAAACGGAGCAACCTGTTATGGTCGGCCATGTCCAACTTCTCCCTACATATAGAGCTATCAGTTTGATATGTTTCGTAAAACGCGGATTGATATTTACGCCCATAGAAACATCTAATCGTCATAAGAAAATTTGTTTTATATTCTCTATTAAATATTATTTTTCCCTAAATCGCCTTTTTTTTTCATTTTCTGTCTGAATTTTTAAAAATTAATTATCAAAGTAAAAAATTACACCAAAAGAGGGGAAGTTTTCGACTTTGATAATTAATTTTAAAAAATTCAGACAGAAAATGAAAAAAAGGGCGATTTAAGGAAAAATAATATTTAATAGAGAATATAATTCAAACTTACTTATGACGATTAGATGTTTCTAGGAGCGTAAATATGAATCCGCGTTTTACAAAACAAAGCAACAGCTCGATGTAGGCCTTTGCCGACCATAACAGGTTGCACCATTTTCGTGTTGAAAGTATTTACGCTATGGTAATGCAGGGACGTAGATGATCAACAAAAATAATAAGTCATTACTTTTATTATTTAATATTATATAAATAATTATATTTATTTGTTTATTTATCTATTATTATTTATTATTATTCTTACTTTTTAGAAATATTATAATGGAAAAGTATAAAACAAAGTAATGTAAATTTTTTATGAAAATATTATTAAACATAATTTTTGTCATAAAATTGGATCTTTTTTATGAAAAAAGTCCTTTTTCTGAAACACGGAGGTACTCAGAATTTATTTCTAATTATGAAAACCATTTTTGTCTTGAGAAAACGACGTTGATGTTTGCAATTTTTTTCTAACAATTTTTGAAGTAGATTATTAAATTTTCGTCTTTTTTCAATACATTGCAGCTTTTTTTTTATTAAAAAAGGGCATTTTTTGACATTTATTTTTCTAAATAATTTCATATCATAATTTTTATTGATGAAAAATAGAAATACAGAAAAATTAAGATTAAATTTTGATCAGAAATTAAATAAGTAAACAAATAATTTTCCATATAGAAAAATTGAATAACAATATTATTTTTAGAATTTTCAGTTTAAAAACAAAGATTTTTTTCAAAACAATACTTCTATAGGTAATTATGAAAATCATCGATTTCATTTGGAATTCTTTTCATGGATTTAAAAACATATTTTCTACCAAATTACGCGTGTGTTTCGAAATCCACCAATTTTTAAGAAAAATGATAATTGAAAAAGGGTCAAAATATTTTCTGTCCGCTTTTATTTTATGACCGTTGAATTCCTTATAAAAAATTACTTTAAAACTAATTTTGTGGAATATTTAAATTAGATTTTTCATATACTTAAAAATATCAATAATAAAAATAACAATAAAAAATTTTTAAAATTATACATTTCATAATTTTTTATTATTTACTTTTTTTTTGTTTAGAAATTTTATTTGTTTAATAATTTTTTCATAAAAAATTTTCCTTTATTGTTTTAATACTTTTCCATAATAATATTTTAAAAAAGTAAGTAAAATAATAAATAATAATAGATATAATAACAATAATAAATAAATAAACAAATAATAAATGTAATAGTAAACAATGAGAGTATAATTGACATTTAATATTTTTGTTCCTCACGTTCATTTCTACTGTACTACGCAAACGGTGCAACCTGATATAGTCGGCCATGGCTAACCTCCCATATTGAGCTGTCAGTTTGCTATGTTTTGGAAAACGCGGATTGATATTCACGCCCATAGAAACATCTAATCGTCATAAGAAAACTTGTTGAATATTCTCTATTAAATATTATTTTTTCCTAAATCGCCCTTTTTTCATTTTCAATCTGGATTTTTTTTAATTAATTATCAAATTCAAAAAATTTCACCAAGAGGGACGAAAAAAGGGGAAAAGAGTGGAAGTTGAGGAGAAATCGCTCGCTACGCCTATGCGTACTTTTAAATATTTCCCACCGTGCAGCGTCCTTAAATGAAGAAACCAGAACAATCATTTATTTGAAATTTCCAAAATATTTACTTATCTGCAGCTACTTCCGTGTAAAGGAGGAAAATGATATTCAGTTTGTGGAAAAAAATAAAAACGTGCTCACGATGAGTAGATTAAACAAGAATAGAAATTTTGTGCATAAATTATGTCCGTGTCTATTAACATGTAAAATCACAAAATTTTCGAATCGACATGTGAACCATCTTTGCAAAAAAGGGGGGTGCCGACTTTACCCACAGTGCCGACATAAGACCACATTCCCCTAATATTCCCAACAATTATCACAAAGTGATACATGACCACATGTATTTAAGCAATAAGTTGGTAAGGCAGATTTCCAGGTGCAGCATCGCGGGATGAAATCTATAAAGAAAAAAAGGTAAATAATTACTATTAATTATTTTTCCATAGGAATTAAGATTTTAAAAAATTTCCAATTCAAACCTTTTAAAATTTAATAAATTATGAAAACATTGTTGTACTGTAACTTTTTCAAAATTATTTTCGTCATTTCAGTTCAATTATTGTAACTTATAAAAAATTCAATTATTATTGTTTAAAACTTTAACAGAAATTAATTTTTAATTAAAAATTCTAGAAGAATTCAATTATTTGTATACAAAAATAAACATAAATTTATTAAATACCCAAACAGTATATATGTAATATTACCTTAAAATGAAGGCAACACAGTAAATCGTTAGGTATTAAAATAACACCAAAAAGGATTAAAATAATCGAATTTAGTGTTATTTTAATCCATTTTGGTGTTATTTTAACACCTAACGATTTACCGTGAATATTTCTTTAGATTCCCCTGAAGTATTCCAAATATCTAATCTAATGTTGCCTTTAATTAAAGGTCATATAACATGCTCCTTGGGTAATTGAATGTTTATTAAAATTTTATTTTTGTAAAAAATTTTATAAATAAATTTTTTTATTATTGAATTCCTTGAGGAAAAATTTATTAAAATAGTTCATGTATTAAAAATCATTGTATGTATTAAAAAACATTTTTTGAAAATAATTGAAATTTGCCATGAATTTTATCCCAATTTTTAAAAAAAAACTAAAATTTTCTTTTTAAATCTGAATCAGTGAAATTCCACTGAAAATCAGTCAAATTTCACTGATTTAGTTTTAGAGAGTTTGCGAAGAATTTTATTTACAATAAAGACCACATTATGCGGACTTATGGATACAGCAACGTTTATTGTTAAAAAATTCAAAGCTTCTGGTATTAAATTGTTATAAACTTTATCATTAAAAACAAAAAAATATTTAAAATTTGCCCAGATAATTGAAAATCCGGATAATGGGGTCTCTAATTGTAATTATGAAAATAATTTAATTCTTTCGAAGAATAGCGTTAATTTTTTTTAAATAATATGAAATATTACGCGCGCCAGCGCGCGAAATGTGGCATTCAATTTATTGTTATTGTTCAAATTACAAAATTTTTTACTTTCAAATATGAATTTTTGAATAATTTTATAATCAAAAATTTGTAAAATTCACTTATTAAGTAGATAATTAATTTGTTTATATTTATAATATTTAAAATATTTTCAAAAATTTTAATATGATTCTTTGTAAGAATTGGATTATTTTTTTTATAAATAATAAGATTCTTTGAAAGAATGCAATTATGTTTATAAATAGTAAATTATTTTGCAAAAATTCAATTATTTTCTAAAATTTTAATAAAATTCTTCCTAAAAATTCAATTATTTTCAATACAATCTTTATTAAATTCCTCCAAAGAATCTAAATTTTTATTAAAATAATCACATTATTTTTTAAAAATTCTAATAAAAACCTTTCCGAGATTACAATTATTTTCATAAATAATAAAATTTTTCAAAGGAATTCAATTATTTTGAAAAAATCTAATAACATTCTTCGTAAAAAATCAATTATCTTCATAAAACGTCAATTATTTTGAAGATTTCAATTATTTTCTTAATTATCAAAATTCTTAGCGGGATTTTAATTATTTTCAAAAATTTTAATGAAATTCTTCGCGAGAATTCAATTATTTTCATAAAAACAATAAATTCCTTCGTAAGAATTCAATTATTTTAAAAAATTTGAAACAAATTCTTGTCAAGAATAATCTTTTTGATGTAAAATTCATCACAAACATAAAATTATTTTTTATTAATAATAAAATTCTCTTAAAAAAATCTAATATTCCATTATAATTATTAACAGACACGATTAATTTAAAAAGTTTATTAAAATTAAGTTAATTAAAATTACTCAAAAAACAACATTATTTAAAAAATCATTCAAAGAAATTCTTCAAAAGATCAAAAAATTCTTACAAAGAATTTTAAAAAAATGTGATAATAATAGAATTCCTTCAAAGAATTTTATTATTTAGGAAAATAACTGAATTCTCACAAAGAATTTTATTAATTTTTAAAAATCCTAATTAAATTCTTTTGCAGAATTTCTTTGAATTTTTTTTAAACTATTAAAGTTTCTTTAATAATTTTAATTGACAATTTTGAAAGCAATTGAATTTTATGAAGAAGAATTTTATTAAAAGTGAATTGAAAATAATTCAATCCTTGTGAAGAATTTTACTATTTTTAAAAATAGTTGAATTATTTAAAAGAATTTATTAAAATTTCAGGACATAATTGAAATTTGTGGAAATATTTAGAAATATTTGAATTAATCCGAGGAATTCAATTAAAATTGTTTTGAAAATAATTAAATTCCTGCAAAGGATTTTACTATTTATAAAAATAATTAATTTTTTTCGTAGGATTTATTAAAATTTTAGAAAAAAATAGAGTTTTTTCGAAATGTGTTAAATTTTTTTTAAAAAATTAAATTCTTCCGAGGAATTCATATAAAATTGTTTTGAAAATCATTGAATTTCCGTAAAGATTTAATTTTTAATTATTGTTATTTATAATATGGTAATATTTAATCTATATTTTAGATATCTGCGCTGTTGATATTATAGAAAGGACAAATGCCCCGGACGTGGCAAAATTCCAAAACACGAACCATTTAAGCTCACAAAAAAACATCGTCACTTACCAAATGTAAGGATTGAAAGTGAAACAGCATTTAAGGAAGAACTCATCAGAAGCGCTGAAACGCAGTTATCATCAATCCGAAAAATTTATAATGATATTAGCTTGCTGTAAGTATTAATTTATATTTTTCAATACTATTCTTATATTTGATATTCAATTATTATCAATTAAAAGTTTATTTATTTAAGCCGGCTAAAACTAGCAATTTTATGTATAAAAATACATAAATACAAAAAACACTCTTTATTTTCAGCCATCCAAATGCCACAGTTGGTGTACCACTTGCTAAAGTTCAACGAACGATGTCCAGGAAAAGAAAAGCTGCTGTGCCTGAAGAAGTCCATAGCATTAAATCTTTCTGTGAAAAAATAAATTTGGACAAATATAAACGACTTTTGGGCGCGGAAAATGCAATTTTAAAGTATCATTATTGCACAGAATTCGAATATTTTTGTGCATTAATTTTTGATGAACACTTTATGGAAATTTTGTCAAGCGATGGAAATTTCTATGTCCATTTTTCAAAGAAATGTATTCCTTCAGCGGTTTGGTCTACACAAATGATGACTCTTTTAAAAATAGAGAATACACACTACACGTAAGTATTATTTCTTTTATTATAAAAAATTTCTATAATTATAATAACAAAATCATAACATAGTTTATGTTTTTTAAAATTCTTCCATTTCTACATAAAAAAAACGTATAAGATATTATAAAGTTAATTGTCTAGTAAGAAGAGGTTGATAAAAAAAATTAAAATGTCTACAAATATCGCTTAATTCTAAACCATTTAAATGGCAAACTAGATCTTTTTTAATATTTCGGTTTTAATTCTTGTAGAGAAAAATCATTTGCAGACAGTTAAATTTTTTAAAAATTTTGTACACGGTTTAATTCTGATACGATGACTACAATTAAAATCAATTTCATAACGTTTCATACTATAACAAATTTGTAACATCAGTTGATTTACATTTAAGAAATAAATTTCATTTTTTATTTCTTGTGTTTTAAGTTGTAAATTATCCTCTCGATATGTAAATGTACACATATTCAGATTTAGAGAGAATTTCCCGAAAGAGAGAATTCAATTATGTAAACAAAATTTCATAAAATTCTACACAAACATATTAAATTCTTAGAAATTTAATTATTTTTTATAAAAAATAGAACTCATCGCTTTATAAGAATTCAATGTTAAGAAACAATCAATTATTCATACATTGTTTCTTTTTGTAATTAAATAATTGCAAAAATAAATACATTGCAAATTCTTATAAATAATTTTAAAGTATTTTCCATTTTACGAAATTTCTATTATTCGGAAATTCTTAAATTTAATAAAAAATAACTTAAAATTAATTTTTTGGACGAAAGGTCTCTTTCACTGCATCAGGATACATAGAATTTCCGAATAATCGAAATTTTATAAAATTGAATTAAAAAACAATAATAAATAGATTTGAAAATTCTCAAAAGAACTTTGTCTAAAATTATTTAAAAAAAAAAAATTTATTAAAAGAGAAAGTTTGCAATTAAGGAAGAAAAAATTTAATTTCAATGTCAATCCTTTGAAATTGTATATTTAATTTAATTAATTATAGTTATTTTAATCAATAAAAAATATTTTATAGGTTTTTCCATGTGTATATGTCATAATGGAGGGAGAAACCTCAGAAGAATACAAATTTGCATTCGAAACGATAAAGAATGTCATACCAGCTATTAACATCAAAAACATTATAACGAGTAAAAATGAAAATTTCCTTTCAGGCTTGTTGGCCATTTTTCCCGAAGTGGAATATCATGTAAATTTATTTAATTATCAGGAGGTACTAAGAATTGTAATTATACCTAAACAACACTAAAAGTTTTCTAAACATTTGAAATTTTGACTGAAACCTTTAGAATGTTTAGTTACGAAGCTTATGAAACTTAAATTAATTTTTTAAATAGTGAATTGTTTTGATTGTTTGAAGCAAAAGTTGACTAAGCATTGAAAAATATTCATGTTTCATAAACTTCACAAACTCAATACAGTCAGGTCTCGCCAAGTGTCGTTTTCAGTAAGTGTCATGACTCACAAAGTGTCATCGTTCAAGACCCAACAAGTGTCACTTTTCCCACTTTTTTTTACCCTCTCCAATGCTAAAAATGGACTTCCCCAAACCGGTTTGCAACATAAACCAATGAAATGGCCACTTTTATTAAAGGGGCGTGGCTTAGGCCACTGACACTTACTGAGACAGACGGTCTCAAAAAATTCCCAGTGACGACACTTAGCGAGACCTGACTGTATTGCAAAGGTTATAGTCTAGTTAATTCCAACTTTTAAAAAGTTTTTTTTTGCTTTGTGAGTATTATTGTTATTTATATAAAAAACACTTTGTAAGTCGCTTAATATAATTTACAGGATATTTACAAATTGATAATTAAAAATAATGCGGAACATCATGTGATTCAAGAGGGAGAAAATGATATCAAACATTTTTTACTACGTTTGGTGGTGATACCACTTCTACCCTCAAATTTAATGCTTGCGTCATACGAGAATTTGAAAACTAATGCAAGCCATGAGGTTTTAGTTGCAGTCGAGCAAATCTTACTAAATTATGAGAAAATCTATTTGGAAGATTTATCGAGAGGAAAAATTTCAGTGTACAATAAAATTAAGTGCACCACAAAAGTCTTGGCTGATTATGAAAATTTTTTAAACACAAAATTAGAGACCGATCCATCATCACCTTGGCAGTTTACAGGTACATATTATACTTTTCAATAAAAATAAAAAATTTACCTTTTTAATTTATTAATTTCTTAAAAACAAAATTATAAATATTTCATAATCAGTGTTTCTTTGTTTTGACTTATATTTAATTAATATAACAATATATATTTTACAGAGAAATTATCGAAACTTCACTTAAGGATTGTTAATGATCATTCAATTAGGAATCATATTAGAAAGAAATATTCCATGCATGTTCCAGCAGTCCTTGAAAAGGAGTTTAGTGCTCAAATTGAAAGGTTGTGGGACTTATTGGACGGAAACAATCATTTTGCCACTCCGATGGATTTTCTAAGTGATGCAGCTTACTCCTGTTCTCAGGGAAGAGTGGAATACTTTGCAGTGAGCATTCAATACTCACCTGATGTTGAAGAAATACCAGAAGCGTTATTTGTTTCTGAAGTATTAGTAAGTGAAGGAGACGAAGACTTATCAGATTTATCGGAGGAGGATCCTTTAATAGAAAATGGTGATATCGATGAAGCAGAAAGTTCCGTGGCCGATGGAAAAAAAACAAACAAGCGACGTAAAAGAGGTATAATTAAAGTCATTTAGATACAAAAAATTAATTTATAAAACAATTATTAAATTTTTGGCTTATTCAAAGAAGATTTTTTAATTTTTCATCAATTTTTGAAATTTTTCATTTTTCGGGTAAGACTTTACTTTTATCAATTACAAAAACGGGGTTGCCAAAATAAGGGAAAATAAAATTGCTCAGGGAAATCAGGCAAAGTCAAAAAATTTTATTAAAAGTACTAAAAAAAGGATTTAAATTCTAAAGTTTGTAAAAAGAATCTGAATTATGGTGTTTTTTCCATAAACTATGAAAATATTATTAATTTGTAAAAAGAATTTTAAATAACTTAATTATTAAAGGAACTACTATGAAATCTTTATTATTTACAAATCATTTAATATAATGCAATTTTTTTTAAATTTAAATTTATATTTAAAATTATTGTATTTTAAAATTATTTTATTGAAAATCATCAAATTTTTACAAAGAATTTTGACAAAAAATTTGAGAATAATTGAATCCCTTCGAAAAATTTCATTATTTATGAAAATAATCAAATTCTTGCGAAAAATTTTATTAAAATTTTTAAAAATCATAATTAAATTCTTTTAAAGAATTTCTTTGAATTTTTTTTTTTTAATAATAGAGTTTCTTTAATAATTTTAATTAAAACTTTTGAAAGTAATTAAATTTTATGAACAATTTTCTTCAAGTTTTTAAAATAATCGTGTTTCTTAATAATTGTAATTAATAATTTTACTATTAAAATTTTATTAATATCAGTGACTGAAAATTAAACTCTTTTTAAACAATTATATTAGAGTTTTTGATCTTTTGAAGAATTTCTTTAAATATTTTTTTAAATAATGTTCTTTTTTGAGTAATTTTAATTAACTTAATTTTAATAAACTTTTTTAATTAATCGTGTCTGTTAATAATTATAATGGAATATTAGATTTTTTCAAGAGAATTTTATTATTAATAAAAAATAATTTTATGTTTGTGATGAATTTTACATCAAAAAGATTATTCTTGACATGAATTTGTTTCAAATTTTTGAAAATAATTGAATTCTTACGAAGGATTTTATTTTTTTTATGAAAATAATTGAATTCTCGCGAAGAATTTCATTAAAATTTTTGAAAATAATTAAAATCCCGCTAAGAATTTTGATAATTAAGAAAATAATTGAAATCTTCAAAATAATTGACGTTTTATGAAGATAATTGATTTTTTACGAAGAATGTTATTAGATTTTTTCAAAATAATTGAATTCCTTTGAAAAATTTTAATATTTATGAAAATAATTGTAATCTCGGAAAGGTTTTTATTAGAATTTTTAAAAAATAATGTGATTATTTTAATAAAAATTTAGATTCTTTGGAGGAATTTAATAAAGATTGTATTGAAAATAATTGAATTTTTAGGAAGAATTTTATTAAAATTTTAGAAAATAATTGAATTTTTGCAAAATAATTTACTACTAGCAACATATACCTCACTCGCTAACGCTCGTTCGGTTGTATTTAAACTTATTAGTTTTTACTTATTTTTTTTTTTTATTTGAACTAAGTAAATATTTACTGGACATAAATATTTTAATTTATGGTATCTATTAAATAGTTATTTGAACCAAATACAAATTACTTAAGTCAATTAAATAGAATAATTTAATTTAATAAATATTGCTTTAAATCAATTATAAAAATTACTTGATTAAATAATGCATAGTTTTTAATTAAAATAAATATTTATTTGCATCAATAAAATAATTTTTTTGAAATAACTAAACTTAGAAGGTTAGATTTTGAATGTTAGCCTGATTCTCTGAATAATTAGTAAGAAAAGGGCGAAGATACGTCCATTCTTTTCTTACTAATAGGATTTTCTGTAGGTAATGATCAGGGTGTTTTTTTGAAATTTTTACTGCACTATTCTTACGCATGTCACCGTCACCAATATTGTTACAATATATATTGTAACAATATTGTTACAACAAAGTCTAGACTTTGGGTTTTTGCAAGTCTAGACAATATAGTTGTATAATAATATAAATTTTTCTTTCTAAACCAGAATTTGAACATTTATAAAATTAAAACCTTATAGTGGTTAGAAAATGTAAAAAATTATTAATATTTATAAAAATATAAATTATTTTATTTAAAATCATTGTGTAATAAGACAAAAATTATGAAGTGACATTTACAAAAAATGTCATTGTACATTATACGAAATGTTATTTTTACGTATTCTCTTACCAAACCTTTCATTTTCGTCCGCTATCCTGGATTCGCCATTTTGTATTTTTAAAAAGTGACTTTGGATTCATAATCAGTGGAATTTTACTGAAAATCAGTTGAAAAGTACTAAAATATCAGTCATTCTTCACTGATTATTATTTTATTGTGATTTATTTATTAATATTGTAAATTTCTGTCAAACAAATAATTTTACTAAAAGTCAGTTGAAAATTACACTTACAGTAGTGTTTCATTCGAGCAACACGATCCGAGAAACGAACAAAAAACGATTTTCTTTTTGTTTTGATAACCAAGCTGTCATGTTCGCTCGTCTTATTGAAGTAAATTTTCATAAATGTTTATTTACATTATTCGAAGATAATTAAATCTTAAAAAATTACTATAAAAAAATTCTAATAATATTAGTTTTTAAAAATATTATAATGTTATTTTTCGAAAATAATTGAATTTCTTAAAATAATTCTTATATCCTAATTTACCTTTAAAATTTTTTTTTTAATTTTTGGTAATTCAATTATTTTCAAAATTTGCAATTAAAATTCTTCAAAAAATTGTAACAAAATACTTGAAATAAATTAATTATTTTCAATTAAATTTTGCACAATTTCAACTATTCAAAAAGGTTTCTATTGTAGACATATTTGAAAAATTTAATTGTGTTAAAAAATTATTCAAAGAAATCTAAGTATACTTATTTTTAATTATCTATAACTTAATCTATTGAATTTAGAAAAATTACATCAAGAGGACAAAACTTTGTTCTTTCGTCTACTTTTGAATAATGTTTAGAAAACTAAATTTTTATTAATGTTTATTAAAAAATTATTTTATACCTAAAAATGTTAAATTTTTTTAATTTAGGCATGATTACAATCACAGGCACACAAAAAAAAAGTTGTCTGTTCATTGAACAAGACCTACATGTCTTATAGTATTTTGGCCCCCTGAATACGAATATGAAGTCAGAATTGCTCCAGCACCCTCTGTTTTTTTTAAATCAAAAAAACTACCCTTAAGTCTAAAATTCAAGAATTAAAGTAAAAAAAAATAAAAACACGGCTTTCTTCGGAGTAGAAGAATATATTTGTGCGTTTTCTTCTTTCAACAACTCAAATAATGTCAAAATTGCTCCACCACCCCTGTTTTTTTAAATAGGAGAAACTACCCTTAAATCTAAAATTCAAGAACTAAAGTCAAAGAATGAAATAACCACTTTTTTGCGAAGTAGAAGAATATATTTATGCGTTTTCTTCCTTCAACCACTCAGAAATATTGTCAAAATTGCTCCACCACCCCTGTTTTTTTAAATGGGAGAAACTACCCTTAAATCTAAAATTCAAGAACTAAAGTAAAAAAATATGAAATAACCGGTTTTCTTAGGAGTAGAAGAATATATTTATGCGTTTTCTTCCTTTAACCTCTCAGAAATAATGTCAAAATTGCTCCACCACCCCTGTTTCTTTTAAATGGGAGAAACTACCCTTAAATCTAAAATTCAAGAACTAAAGTAAAAAAATATGAAATAACCAGTTTTTTTGCGAAGTCGAAAAATATATTTATGCGTTTTTTTCTTTCAACAATTTAGAAATAATGACGAAATTGCTCCATCACCCCCTGCCCTTAAATCTAAAATTCAAGAATTATAGTAAAAAATGATATAACAGGTTTTTTCCAAAGTAGAAGAATATATTTATGTACTTTTTAAAAAAGCATCAGCATTGCTTCATCACCCTCTTATTGATTTATATTAAAAAAACTACCCCTTTAAGTATGAACCCAGAGTATACTAACAACAATAAAAACAATTAGTTTTTAGCAAAAGCATACGTTCCTTTATTTTTGTTCTCATAACTAAAAAGCAGAATCAGAGTTAATTTATCATTATTTGTTGTTGAAAGAAGAAAACGCATAAATATATTCTTCTACTCCGAAGAAAACCGGTTATTTCATTTTTTTTCACTTTAGTTCTTGAATTTTAGATTTAAGGGTACTTTCTTCGATTTAAAAAAAAGTAGGGGTGGTGGAGCAATTTTGACATTATTTGAGTTGTTGAAAGAAGAAAACGCATAAATATATTCTTCTACTCCGAAGAAAGCCGTGTTTTTATTTTTTTTTACTTTAATTCTTGAATTTTAGACTTAAGGGTAGTTTTTTCGATTTAAAAGAAAACAGAGGGTGATGGAGCAATTCTGACTTCATATTCGTATTCAGGGGGCCAAAATACTATAAGACATGTAGGTCTTGTTCAATGAACAGACAACTTTTTTTTTTTAATAATAAAAATTAAAAATAATTATTTTTAATTTTTATTATTTAAATACACAATTAAAAATAATAATAATACTCCGCAAAAAAGCCCAACTAATAGAAAAATAAAAAAGTAGGTTAATTTTAAATTTAGATCCAACTATTACAATGTTATAGATTTATTAAGTAATATATAACAAGTAATATTATATATATTTCTCTAAATAAAGATGTCTATTGACTTTTTAAAATTGATTTTCTTAAAAATTTCTTTATTAAAAGTATTAATATTTAAATTTTATAGTAATTGCTGTTTTAAAAAATCAATCCGGGAATATTTATTTTTGGTCCGGGAATTTAAAAATAATAATTCACTAGACACCTTGAATTAATTTTTAACTTGATATAATAATTTTAATTCACTAAAATGAATTTAATTTTAGTTTTTAATAGAATTAATAAAAAAGAATTTAAATGTTTTTGGATATCGATTTTTTTCAAAAAATAGGTTATTATTGTATTATTTTTAGTTGTCAGTTATGGGAAAGTCGAGAAGCAGTCGAGAAGTTCGGTCGATGACAATTAGAAAATTAGACGATACGATTTGACAATTAACAAAAGAATAAACAAGATGATCGTTTGAAAACCAAAGACGATAACCAAATAATCGCTCGAAAAAATGAAATTCGCGGATCGAAGTGAAACACTAACTTACAGAAATATAAGTCATTTTTCACTGATTATCCATTTAAAAAATTATTGTTGATGTCTGCCAAACAAATACAGGGTTGCCACGGACCTGGAAAACCTGGGAAACCCGGAATTGTCATGGAATTTTTTTTCAGTCATGGAAAACCTGAAAAATCTGGAATTGTCAGGGAATTTTATGAAGCCTGATACTAAAAGCTCAATTTTTTGTATTTGAGTCGTAAAAATTTCAAGTTTTCAAGTTGACATACAACTTTTTGATTTTAAATTTAGTGCTTACAATTGAAATCAATATGGCATTTCTAAATTTTAGTTTCTTTTGGTCTCTATCTTCCTTTAAATAATTTTTAAATTAATACATTTTAGAAACCCCAAAATGTTATGAAACTGAAGCTACCAACTTTTATGCAATGAAAATTTTTTCTTTTGCTAATTGTTTTTTAATGTAAGAAGCCCTTTAAAAAATTGCAATCGAAAAAAATTGCTTCTGAAGCAAGGAAATAATAATTTAGTTAAAATTTCGGGATATTTGGAAAATCTACGAAAAAATATTTAAAAATCACTAATTTCCTTGCCTTCCTTAGATCCTCTTACAATTTTTTTAAATGACTTGTCACATTAAAATAAATAATTTGTAAAAGAAAAAATTGCTTATGAGGTGAGGAAATAATAATTTTGTTTAAATAATATATGGATTTTTCGAAAATCTGTGTAAAAAATCAAAATTAATAATTTCCCCGACTTCGATCTTTTAAAATTTTTTAAAAGGCTTCTAACATTAAAATAAATAATTAGCAAAGAAAAAATTGTCATTGAATAAACGTAGGTAACTTCAGTTTCATAAAATGTTATTAAAATGCTTTTTAAAATACTGGTTTAATAATTGTGAAAAATTCTAAACTTAACTAAATTTTTAAATTTAAAAAGATTTGCTCCTCATCTTTCTTCGGAGAGTATCTCAAATAACCTTACAAATTTTAACTTAATTTTTTGTTAATAATGAAATTAAAAATTAATAACTTATTTTGTTAACAATTTACTTAAAGGATTTTATACTTTTTGTCGTAATTAGCTAAAAACATACCAAAACAATTTTATTTCTGGTTTGGAATTTTTTAAGAAATGGTCTGGAAAACCTGGAAAAGTCATGGAATTTTAAAATCGATGTCTTGTGGCAACCCTGAAATAAATAAGTAAATACACAAGTAAATAAATAAGTTCCATTACAACACAGACAGCGCAGCATTAGCAAGTGAGGTATTTACGTATATTTAAAAAAATTTCAACAGACACTACGTGCATCAACGAACCTTAAAAAATTCAACAATTTATATTATCAATCGTTTATTAAATCTATACATATATGTGATTTGTGTATATGTAGGAGTTTATATCTGCATATGAGCAGTATACATGTGTATGTAATTTATGAACATGTGTGAGTATACATGTACATGTGATTAGTGTATATGTGTGAGTATACATGTGTGGGTGTTATGCGCGCATGCTTGATATTCATAGAACACTACTGCGCATGCCTGATATTCATAGAACACTACTGCGCATTCCTCACATTGATAGAACACTACTGCGCATGCCTGACATTCATAGAACAATAGTGCGCATGCCTGACATTGATAGAACACTACTGCGCATGCCTGATATTCATAGAAAACTACTGCGCATGCCTGATATTTAAAGAACACTACTGCGCATGCGTAATATTGACAGAACACTACTGCGCATGCGTAATATTGACAGAACACTACTGCGCATGCCTAATATTGACAGAACACTACTGCGCATGTGTAATATTGACAGAACACTACTGCGCATGCGTGGCACTAATAGAACACTACTGCGCATGTGTAATATTGTCAGAACACTACTGCGCATGCGTAAAAGTGATAAAACACTACTGCGCATGTGTAATATTGACAGAACACTACTGCGCATGCGTAACAGTGATAGAACACTACTGCGCATGCGTAACAGTGATAGAACACTACTGCGCATGCGTAACATTGACAGAACACTACTGCGCATGCGTAACATTGACAGAACACTACTGCGCATGCGTAACATTGACAGAACACTACTGCGCATGCGTAACATTGACAGAACACTACTGCGCATGCGTGACATTGTGAATATGTATACATTTGTGTTAATATTATTTTTAAAAGATATACATATATATACGGCTAGGGTCGGTCGGTCGGTCGGTCGGTCGGTCGGTCGGTCGGTCGTTCTTCAACTTAATATAATAAGAGATTTATAAACATAATTGCATTCTTTCAAAGAATCTTATTATTTATAAAAAAAATAATCCAATTCTTACAAAGAATCATATTAAAATTTTTGAAAATATTTTAAATATTATAAATATAAACAAATTAATTATCTACTTAATAAGTGAATTTTACAAATTTTTGATTATAAAATTATTCAAAAATTCATATTTGAAAGTAAAAAATTTTGTAATTTGAACAATAACAATAAATTGAATGCCACATTTCGCGCGCTGGCGGGCGTAATATTTCATATTATTTAAAAAAAATTAACGCTATTCTTCGAAAGAATTAAATTATTTTCATAATTACAATTAGAGACCCCATTATCCAAATTTTCAATTATCTGGGCAAATTTTAAATATTTTTTTGTTTTTAATGATAAAGTTTATAACAATTTAATACCAGAAGCTTTGAATTTTTTAACAATAAACGTTGCTGTATCCATAAGTCCGCATAATGTGGTCTTTATTGTAAATAAAATTCTTCGCAAACTCTCTAAAACTAAATCAGTGAAATTTGACTGATTTTCAGTGGAATTTCACTGATTCAGATTTTAAAAGAAAATTTTAGTTTTTTTTTTTAAATTGGGATAAAATTCATGGCAAATTTCAATTATTTTCAAAAAATGTTTTTTAATACATACAATGATTTTTAATACATGAACTATTTTAATAAATTTTTCCTCAAGGAATTCAATAATAAAAAAATTTATTTATAAAATTTTTTACAAGAATAAAATTTTAATAAACATTCAATTACCCAAGGAGCATGTTATATGACCTTTAATTAAAGGCAATATTAGATTAGATATTTGGAATACTTCAGGGGAATCTAAAGAAATATTCACGGTAAATCGTTAGGTGTTAAAATAACACCAAAATGGATTAAAATAACACTAAATTCGATTATTTTAATCCTTTTTGGTGTTATTTTAATACCTAACGATTTACTGTGTTGCCTTCATTTTAAGGTAATATTACATATATACTGTTTGGATATTTAATAAATTTATGTTTATTTTTGTATACAAATAATTGAATTCTTCTAGAATTTTTAATTAAAAATTAATTTCTGTTAAAGTTTTAAACAATAATAATTGAATTTTTTATAAGTTACAATAATTGAACTGAAATGACGAAAATAATTTTGAAAAAGTTACAGTACAACAATGTTTTCATAATTTATTAAATTTTAAAAGGTTTGAATTGGAAATTTTTTAAAATCTTAATTCCTATGGAAAAATAATTAATAGTAATTATTTACCTTTTTTTCTTTATAGATTTCATCCCGCGATGCTGCACCTGGAAATCTGCCTTACCAACTTATTGCTTAAATACATGTGGTCATGTATCACTTTGTGATAATTGTTGGGAATATTAGGGGAATGTGGTCTTATGTCGGCACTGTGGGTAAAGTCGGCACCCCCCTTTTTTGCAAAGATGGTTCACATGTCGATTCGAAAATTTTGTGATTTTACATGTTAATAGACACGGACATAATTTATGCACAAAATTTCTATTCTTGTTTAATCTACTCATCGTGAGCACGTTTTTATTTTTTTCCACAAACTGAATATCATTTTCCTCCTTTACACGGAAGTAGCTGCAGATAAGTAAATATTTTGGAAATTTCAAATAAATGATTGTTCTGGTTTCTTCATTTAATGTTGTAACTGATGGGTTATGTCAATTTTTCAATTAAAATTTTGTTGTTTGTGTAATGATGTGAAATTTGTATACATTGGTGATTGTCCTGAGTCGGCACCAAACAGGTGGTCCTTAGTCGGCACCTATTTGTTTATTTTTTTTATGTTTTGACATATTTTTGTTTTTATATTTTTTGTGTTTGTTACAAACCTGAAATATTTATTTATTTAAAAATACCGAGCTTTTGAGATGGCTCGTAGTTCTGTGGTTTGGGGAGGCACCAAGCTGCCAAAGTTTAAAAGACCTTGTTTAATTATGCGGGATCGTTTTTCCAATTTTAAAAGTTACCGGAATAGCTTTGTTTTAACTCTGATAAATAATTATTTCAATTTACTTTATTTATTTCAGGAGTTTTAAAATAAATAAAATCAGATTTGGCATTCACATTAAAATTTTATTTTAACAAGATATTAAGAAATTTACAAACTTGCACATGTTTGAAAGAGAATTAAAGTTGAAAGTAACATTAAATTATTGAAACGATACAGACTTACCGCTAAAATCCTTAATCCTACCGACAGGGCATAATTTCTCTTATACGGCGCAGGTACTGCGCGTACGGACTGGCCAGTCGAGAAACAGGGATCCTCCATCGGGCAAAACACAAGTTGAAAGTCGAAAATTAAGTCGTCTATGCGACCAATTTTTATTTACGCGAACTCGCGAATTATGTGGGGCCACTGCATTGAGACGGCGCAGGTACTACACGTACGGACTGGCCGGGTTAAGAAACAAGATTCACAATTGTTAAATATTTAATTAATTGGAATCTCACTCAAAACAGCTCTCACTGGACTCCGTCGGTTAAAAGATTCTATTAAATTTTTCGTCTGCCTTTCGCGTTGTACTTGATATGTTATACGCGGGGGTCCGACGCGCAGACGGGCTTAGTCGCGGCATTTCCTACTTTCTTGCGATCAACAGATCTGTCAGGCCGCAGCCAGGACAGGTGTTGATCGCTTGAAGAGGAAAATTGTACAGCAGCGATGGAAATATTGCGACAAGCCTCTACTCCTTGTCCTAATGCCAAAGTGGGGTAAATTTGTCAACTAAGGATTTTTAGAATTAGAAGTAGGGATGTTCTTGAGGCCCATTGGACTTTGCATTATGCTGACTTTTCTGATTGCATGCAGTTTTCGTGAGAACGGAAACGGCGTTGTTAATTTGATACTTTTTAGAAACTATTTTTATAACTAAATATATAAAATATAATTATATTGTAAAGAAAGAATTTTTTATTTATAATTATAATTTATTAACCCCTTCAGTGTGCAGCTAAAATATAACAAAATGGTCCCAAAATGTGTAAGACCTTCTTGTGAATTAACGCTATTCTTCGAAAGAATTAAATTATTTTCATAATTACAATTAGAGACCCCATTATCCGGATTTTCAATTATCCGGGCAAATTTTAAATATTTTTTTTGTTTTTAATGATAAAGTTTATAACAATTTAATACCAGAAGCTTTGAATTTTTTAACAATAAACGTTGCTGTATCCATAAGTCCGCATAATGTGGTCTTTATTGTAAATAAAATTCTTCGCAAACTCTCTAAAACTAAATCAGTGAAATTTGACTGATTTTCAGTGGAATTTCACTGATTCAGATTTAAAAAGAAAATTTTAGTTATTTTAAAAAATTGGGATAAAATTCATGGCAAATTTCAATTATTTTCAAAAAATGTTTTTTAATACATACAATGATTTTTAATACATGAACTATTTTAATAAATTGTTCCTCAAGGAATTCAATAATAAAAAAATTTATTTATAAAATTTTTTACATGAATAAAATTCTAATAAACATTCAATTACCCAAGGAGCATGTTATATGACCTTTAATTAAAGGCAATATTAGATTAGATATTTGAAATACTCCAGGGGAATCTAAAGAAATATTCACGGTAAATCGTTAGGTGTTAAAATAACACCAAAATGGATTAAAATAACACTAAATTCGATTATTTTAATCCTTTTTGGTGTTATTTTAATACCTAACGATTTACTGTGTTGCCTTCATTTTAAGGTAATATTACATATATACTGTTTGGGTATTTAATAAATTTATGTTTATTTTTGTATACAAATAATTGAATTCTTCTAGAATTTTTAATTAAAAATTAATTTCTGTTAAAGTTTTAAACAATAATAATTGAATTTTTTATAAGTTACAATAATTGAACTGAAATGACGAAAATAATTTTGAAAAAGTGACAGTACAACAATGTTTTCATAATTTATTAAATTTTAAAAGGTTTGGAAACTTTTTAAAATCTTAATTCCTATGGAAAAATAATTAAATTGAAATTGAAATTGGAATTGAAATCTAGATTTCATCCCGCGATGCTGCACCTGTAAATCTGCCTTACCAACTTATTGCTTAAATAGATGTGGTCATGTATCACTTTGTGATAATTGTTGGGAATATTACTATAATGAAAAAAAATACCGGATATGTCCAATTTGTCGAACTCGTTTTAATGAGACAGAATTCCAAAAAATTTTTTATACATGAGTTTCTATTTAAAAAAAACACACATTTTTTTATTATCAAATAAATATTTACTTAATGAAAACAAATGATTAAATTAATTTTTATTATAATTAAATACTATATTATTTAATTAGGAGAAATAATTATTTGAAATTTTTCAAGCACTTAAAGTTGTTTAACAGAGTACTTTTTGGTTTTGAAATAGAAAATACCTCATATATATCTTCCCAACTAACATGTGGTTCCACCTGTTGAGTAAACATTGAACCTTCTAAACACTCAGAACAAATGGTAAATAGAGACTATGATTGAGTATAACATAGGAAAGGAAACTTGTACAACAAAAAAATTCTATCTAGTGACATTTCTATCTAATAACTTTTCGATCAAATGACTTTTCTATCAAATGACTTTTCTATCAACTGATCTTTCTATCAAATGACCATTCTATCAAATGATTTTTCTATCAAATAACTTTTCGAACAAATGACTTTTCTATCAAATGACTCTTCTAAGAATTAACTTTTCTATCAATTGACTTTTCGATCTAATGACTTTTCGATCTAATGACTTTTCTATCAATTGACCTTTCTACCAAATTACTTTTCTATCAAATAACTTTTCGAACAAATGACTTATCTATAAAAAAAACCATTCTTTCTAATACCTTTTCTATCTACTGACCTTTCTACCAAATGACTTTTCTATCAATTGACTTTTCTATCAACTGATATTTCTATCAAATGACCATTCTATCAATTGACCTTTCTATAAAATGACTTTTCGATCTAATGAATTTTCTATCAAATAACCATTCTATCAAATGACTTTTCTATCAACTGATCTTTCTATCAATTGACCTTTCTATCTAGTGACTTTTCTATCTAATGTCCATTCTATCAAATTACTCTTCTATAAAATGACTTTTCTATCAAATGACTTATTATCGATCAAATGACCATTCTATCAAATGCCTTTCTATCCTATGGCCAAGTGATCAAATGTCTTATGGGATGAATTCCTGCGCCTCGGTATTTTGTTTGTTAAATTTTGTGGATTTCTTTTGATTTCTTAATTGTTAATTTTGTTCGTTTTGTAATTTTATTTTATTTAAATTTTTCAATTATCAATTTTGTACATTTTATTTAGTGTGGCGCGTTGTTGTAAAATGGGCGGGAGAGATTGACTTGGCAGCGTGGGTCGAAATAGTGGAACAACTCAGAATCGTATGAAGGCGATTAACAAATTAATTGATTTGGTGGAGTTCACACGTGAAGGTTCGAATCAGGATCGAGAGAGAGAATCCATCCAGAATTAATCAGCACCCGTTTCGCCCGAGTCAATCATGTCTTTAAAGAACGAGGATATATATATATATATATTATTACTTTTTTGGCAAAAAATCGATATTCTGACTCAATTATCTCCGAATCTATTCCATATGGAAACTTGCTACTAGAGACTTTTTTTCTCGTCTCATTCTCAGCTACAACTTTGCTGTAGACACCATTTCGCCAAACCCTATACTTTTCGAGTTATTTTCAAAAAAAGTAATTTTTATTACATTCTCATCATATGAGAAGGTATTAGTTTTATGCAAATTTTGACTTTTGCTAATTGTATGAAATCTTTACGTTTGGGGGTCCCCTGAACCCAAAAAAACATGGTTTGGCGATGGTGTCTGTCTGTATGTCTGTCTGTAGACACAAAATGTTGTTCCCATGATAACTTTTGAAAAACTTATCCGATCGTTTTTAAATTTAACGCACTTAAAGTTGGTGCAAAAATGAAGGCTAAGTTCGTAAACTAGCTATTTTCGTCAGAAACTACTTTTTTTTTTTTTTTTTAAGTTTTTGGGTCAGTCAGCTTAGGGAGCGTTCACAAATGATGTCACGTTTTTGGGGGCAGGGGGGGTCTCTACTATATACTCTACTGTATTTTTGCATGTGAAATAGCATTAAATTGCGTGACAGGGAAGGGATACTTGAATTCACTCTAGTGCTCAAATTTAATCAAGTCCTCGAATTTACATGAGTACTCGAATTTTTCGAGTACTTGAAGTCACTCAAGTACTCGAAAATGTCGAGTACTTGATACATCGAGCCGGCTTGGCTCGGCTCGAAAAAATTTCGGCTTGGCTCGGATCGACATTTCGAGCTTTTCGCACATCTCTACCAAAAACATACATTTTAATCCACTTAATCTCGCAGTCATCATCAAAGAAAAACATGTGATGAGAATGTAATCCTTAAAGTCGTAGTAACTTTAAGAAAAAATGTTTTATTAAACATATAATAGGAAATAATAACAAGAACACAAATAATGCACAACAGTTGCAGACCACTGCGAGCGAAGCGAGCAATTTGCGCGCGAAGCGCGACGATCAATATTCGCGCGTCCCGAGGCGCGCTGAAACTTGCGAGCGAAGCGAGCCCCCGCGCGAAGCGCGGATGAGAATGTGTCTGCGCTTGCGCGGACAGATTTTTTTATTATTGTTGTGCTGTAAATTCCGCTTAGACTATAAAATAGTTTTAATCATTTTTTTAACTACGGACGCAGGAAAACCGCAGAGAGAAGAAGAAGGTCGCATTAGCGGCAGAGTTGGAGCGCCACCCTCGAAGGCTAAAGTCTTACGACAGTTCCGAGGGAGGGTAAAGGGCTCCAGAAGAAGGGTTACGGGTTTTAGTGGGTCGGGCTGGCAGTAGGTCGCCAGTTTATTAAATTTACTATTTTATATATTTATTTTTCTATTTTTTTATTTCCTTTTGTTTTATCACACCAACCCCACATAACCTTGGAGTGCTGAGTCCAAGGTATCTGTAGGCAGATTTCCCAAAATTCCCTAAGCAAAAAAAAAAAAATTAGAACAAAAGTTCCAACCGGGCACGGAATTATTATTATTATTTTTTTGTAGTCGGAAGTGGAAAATCTGCGAATTCAGATACCTGGGTAATGAATTCCAGGTTATGTGGGGGTGACCGCTCTTGTTCTGGTCTACCCACTAAAAACCACTCCCGTCTTAATTTGGGACACTTGATCCACCTGCGGAACTACCGTCAGGCCTTCAACTTCGAAAATGGTGGTCCCCTTGTCCTACTCCTTAACTGGGCCATAATCCGCTCTAGCTTTGTCGGAACGTGGGTGGGAGGAAAACTAAATGATTTCCTCCCCCCCCACACCCACACACAGCTGAGCACTGGACTCCTCCGGTCAACATCGTCTTCCGTCTCTTGCCGCTCTTGTTCTGGCATTATTTCCTCCTTGTCCTTGACAAAGTCTTCTTTGCTTCCTCGAGGGCAGTTCTGAAGACCTTGCAACCTCCTGATCCGGCGACATGCTGGATATTTTTCTTCTCGCCGAACTTTTCCTGGCATAAGAAGCAGCATGGGCTCTTCTTACAATCTGCTGCCTTATGGCCAGCTTCTCCGCACTCCTACCTTCCTACTTCCTGCTGGTACCGTAGAAATTTTCTCCAGGGCACACAGTACGACATCTTTTTCTGTAAGGGCATCCACATCGCGGATTTCCAATGTAGTTCGCCGGTCCGCCATCTGCAACCCAGATCGCCGATCACCTTTGTCACCTCTTTGGTGAACAACTTCTTGTTTGAAGACCCCCCAATTTTAATGAGCAGGTCTCCCTTTTTAGTGGTAAAGCTCCCACAACCCTTGTGTGACTGGTCAGCCTCCAGGTCAGCCTCTTTTCGAACTTTCGCCAGCACTTCGGCGAAGGTAGCTCCTTCAGCCACTTTGACGACCACTGTGGCTCTTCCCTTTTTAACTGGATTTGGCTTTGGTGCCGGTTTGGTCTCGTTACCTTTGGACCTTCTAGAACGTCCCTCCTCCCTCTTCTTTTTTGGGTCCTTCGTACTCTCAGGATCACTTCTCTTCCGCTTTTGAGACTCCAGGACAACGTTTTTAAGCATTACTGCATTAAAACGGTCACGTCTCATTCTTCGGTCCTTTCGTGCATCCTCTGACCAGGCTAACCCCTGGTAGAACTTCTCATCTTTTCTGGACGCTGCTGCGTGCTTCTCCTTCATATCCCGTATGAGCGATGTTATGCTTCTAAGTCCATCCTTAATTGTCCTATTGACATTCTTCTGGACTTCGCAGGACTTCAGCATCTTGCTGACCTCTTCTTCCATTTCTAGAAAGCTTGCTGCCTTTTCCGCCCGCAGCTTCACGCATTCATCTCGATGTTCATTGCAGCTAGCAATGTCAATCGCAGAAGCATTACTAAATACAGAAATGCAGCTGGCTTGACTCGTCACGCTGCTCGTACTCCCTCGTCTCTCCGCCCTGTCCACGATGATCTGTAGCACTCCCAACGCGTTGTTGCCCTCTTGCATCCTTGGGCCACTGGCCACCGTCCCCACGCTATGCGCTTGACGATCGGAACCAGTGAGGGATTTAGCCGTAGCATTACCCCGCAGGTACTCTTCCTTGTTTTTACAATCGCTCATGATGGATGTTTCTTGTTTGCTGGTTTTGGTCCGCGTCGAGTATTTGATTTCCTCGATACCACCTATTTCTAGGAAGCTAACCTATCCGCCACCTGGCACGCGTCCGATAGAGGACCAGCAACCCCGCGCAAAAGAACAAGTTCTAATGCGCCCCAGGTAGAACAAAAGTTCCAACCGGGCACGGAATTATTATTATTATTATTTTTTTTTTTTTTGCTTAGGGACTTTTGGGAAATCTGCCTACAGATACCTTGGATTCCGCACTCCAAGGTTATGTGGGGTTGGTATGATAAAACTAAAGGAAATATAAAGAAAAAGAAAAATAAATATATATATATTATAGTAAATTTAATAAACTGGCGACCTACTGCCAGCCCGACCCACTAAAACCCGTAACCCCTTTTTCACGAGCCCTTTACCCTCCCACGGAACTGTCGTAAGACTTTAGCCATCGAGGGTGGCGCTCCAACTCTGTCGCTAATGCGACCTTCTTCTTCTCTCTGCGGTTTTCCTGCGTCCGTAGTTAAAAAAGATTAAAACTATTTCATAGTCTGAGCGGAATTTACAGCACAACAATAAATACAAAAAAAATGTTTGATTAAGTGTACGAAGTCAAAAGATAAAATTGTAAACGGATATATAAAAAAAAGAAAAAAAAACGCGTATAATATTGAAAACATAAGACTGTATAAAGACAAATACAAACATTAAACAAATTTTAAAAAATGTATAAGGACAAAGAATCTCCTCTCTCAAGGCAAAGATTGGAGCATCGAAGCAGAATCTGGGGTGAAGTGTCGATTACCAACTTTAGGATCTCGTTACTTATCCCATCGATTCCAGGCGCCTTGCCTGTTTTCAATCTTTTGCCTGCTTTGTGCAATTCGCTAAGTGTGAAGAGTTCTTCCTCTCCGACTTTGCAAGAACTCCAGACCTGTCTAAGGTATGGTTCTGCAGGAGGAAACAAAGAACTTATTATCTTTCTGACCCAATCGGGATTGTCCAGGCCGGGGGTCTTTTGCCTCGTCACTAATTTCTTAGTCACGATTTTAAAAGCCAGACCCCATGGGTCCTTATCGACTTCCTCGATTAGGTCCTTCCAGCTACGGCGTCGCGACTTGCGGATCTCTTTCTTGAGGTTCTTTTTCGCCTCCTTGAAAGCCTTTTTCAGCAAGGGATCTCCCTTAGATCGGGTATATGTCCTTCTTGCTTTGAGGCATTCCTTCCTCAAGGAGACTAGCTCCTCTGACCACCAGTGCAAGGATTTTCTTACGGGAATGGCGCCTTTGCGTGGCATTGACGCATTGCAAGCGGTGACTATCATGTTTCTCACCGCTCGCACCTTCCCATCCAGACTGCTCGGCCTCTTTACCCAGCCCAAGTCCTCAATCAAAAGGGCTTATCTTAGGGACCGGCCGAACTTTTCCTTCTCGAGTCTCTTCATATTCCACGAGGAGGTTTTGCGACAAGGAACATCCTGTCTTTTTTCTCCTCGTGTGTCTCCCATCGAGACTGAGAACAGGATATCGACCTCATTTTCCCTTGCCGTTTGCATTAGGAGCAACTGTGCATCCTTACTTGTATGCAGGTTGACCTGCAAAAATTTTAAGGATTTGCCCTTTTAATCTTTTGCAGTTCTTCCCAGTAAACCGGGCAGGCTCTCTTTCCGGACTCATGATTTGTTTCTGGCTTTCCCAGGTCCAAGCATGTAAGGCACTTCGGCTTAACGTTACAGCTCTTCGCGAGGTGTCCCTCTCCGCCGCATCTCCGACAGCTTTTACTTCTGTCGGGGCCTTGGCAGAATAGGGTTCTGTGTCCGTAACCTAGGCACTTTTGGCACCTAGCTACTTCAACATGCTCGCGAATTTGAGCATTTATCCAGCCGATTTTGATTCTGACAATTTTAAGCAGAATGTCACTTTCTGCTTCTGCTAAGCGGATTAGAGCCACCTTAGTACTTCTAAAGCGCGTCAAAAGGTGGCACTCTATCTTCAGATCAGGTTTGCCCAGCTTATCTCTCAGAACTGAAATCACCTCATCTTCCGTCGTGGTTTCATCCAGCTCCTTGATCTCAAGAGACCTTTTATTTACGAGGGCAGTGACCTCGCATGGCAAGGCGCCATGCAGAGCCGAGGACAGTGCTTCCGCAAACTTCAAGGGATCTCCACCCTTTTTCACTATCACAAGAACCTCCTGTTTAAAGGTTCTCCTGATTTTATGAATCACGGTACCAGTGTCTTCTGGTTTAACCTTTGATTTTATCAGCGGCAAGATACCCTCATAAGATTTTGGGTCTCTTGCCGTGATCTTTACCGCTTCCGTGGTTCTAAGCTTCAAAGGGCGTTTTGAGAGCTCTGTTTTCTCGCCTGGGGGCTTCTTTCTTGGAGCCCGTTCCCTTCTTTTTCCAACAACCTTAAAGCCGTCCTTATTGTCTGCTCCTTCTTTTAAGACGGTCTTAGCATACGTCTGGCTAGGACTACTTGAGGACGCCTTTTTTTCTCCAACTAGTGACTCAGAATTAAGCGGTAGAGCATCCTTTCGCTTAATCCTCTTTTCGCTCCGAGTCACTTGTTGGGGACTCTTATCCGGGCTAATACCTTCTCTGGGGCGCTTATTTACGTTCTTTCCCTTATTAGAATCTGTAGCTGCTGCACTATCAAGAGTTGCAGCAGCACTCCTCTTTTGCCTTAGAGTTCCCACAGTTGAAGTCCGTGGCTCCTGATCCCTGAACGGTTCAGGGATAAAACGCAGATTCCTACAAATTGTTAAGAACGCACTCTCTAAAACCGCCACGCCATCCTGGATGTCGCGACTGACGTTCTTTTGGCGCTTGAATGCCTGGTGCACGCTCTTAAAAATCCCGGGAATAGCCAGGAACTGATTTGCGACATTTGATTCGTAGCATGTCAGCTGGCTATCTATTTGGCTCCCTCCAAAATCCTTGGAGCCATCTACACCGACTATCGGGGCTTGCACCCGATCAGAATCGGTGGTGGGATTACCCTCTTTCGAGGTACCCACTTGGAGTATTTCATTTAAAATTTTGTCCATTTCATTCATTTTTTTTTATTTCTTTGTCCCGTGTCGAGGGACAATCGGGCCTTAACAAGGTACTACCATCTGGCCAGGATGGGCCCTAAACTAAAACCCGTAACCCTTCTTTTGGAGCCCTTTGCCCTCCCTCGGAACTGTCGTAAGACTTAAGCCTTCAAGGGAGGCGCTCCAACTCTATCGCTGCTGCGACTTTGTTCTGTGTCTGCGGTTCTCCTGCGTCAATAGTTAAAAAATTTAAAACTATTTCAAAATAAAAGCGGAATTAACAGCACAACAACAATAAAAAACAAAATCTTTTAAGTAGTTTAAAAAGTCAAAAGATAAAATTATAAACGGATATATAAAAAAAAGAAAAAATAAACGCGTATAAAATATTGAAAACAAAACTGTACAAACATGAATAAAAAACACAAACAATTAAAAAATGTATAAGGACAAATAAATCACAAAATGAATTAATAAAAAACAAATGAACAAATTAAAACCTGTTTAAATTACGCTTTTTGGCGGCCGTCGAGATCCTTCCTCGACATAACCGAGATTATGAAGTTCTCGACTTGCCGCCAATTCTCTTCTGACTGGGTCATCAGCGATACCATGTTCTCCGGTGTAACTTGACTGTTTACACCTTCGAACATGGCCTGCCTCTCCAAGTCCCATTTCTTGCATGAGAAGAGGGTGTGCTCCGCGTTGTCCTCAGGGAACTGGCAATATGCACACACCTCGTCCTCGCGTAATTTCAAGCGACACAGGTACGAGACAAAACACCCGTGACCTGTGAACGCCTGAGTCAAGTAATAGGAAACCTGACCGTGTTTCCTATTTATCCAGGTGGCGAGTGCTGGGATAAGGCGATAAGTCCATCGACCTTTTTCCTCACCATCCCATCTTTCTTGCCATCTTTCTATGAGCCTGTGCCTTGCTTCTTTGCGGATCAGGCCCTTGCTTAGTCTTAATTCCTCATTCAAGGAACTGCTTTCTTTAGAAAAGAGAAACATTTCTTCCCTTTCCCTCGCCAAAAGATCTTCTGGCGGGACACTTGCAAGGACCTGCACAGCACTCGTAGATACCGTCTTATATGCAGAGATGATACGCGTTGTTATCGATCTCTGCGCAGACAGTATCTTTTCACAGATGGTCACACATCTTTTACTCCTCAGGGATGGGGCCCACGCTGGTGCTGCATAGAGCATTTTAGCGTGGGCGACACTCGCCACCAGTCTTCTTTTTTGTTCACGGGGTCCGCCAACATTTGGCATTAGCCGTGAAAGATTAGCCGCACACTCGCTCGCCTTATTTGATGCCGTAGCCATGTAGTGGTGGAAGTTTAACCTTCCATCTAACTCCACACCAAGATATTTAATTTGCTTACTCCACTTGACCTCGAATCCGTCTATCACGATTCGTGGGAGCTCATAACCACGTCTGTCTGTGACCAGCAGTGCCTCGGTCTTTCCCAGGGCCATTTCAAGACCTCTTGTATCCAGCCAGCTTTTAGCTAGTCGCAGACATTCGTTCACCAATGTCCCAAGAGCCACCTCACTTTCGGCAGTGCACACGAACAACGCGTCGTCCGCAAAGCCGATGATCACCGCACCTTCGGGCAGATCCATTCGCAGAAAATCATCGTAAGATACATTCCATACAAATGGACCTTGAGGAGCCCCACGCTGCATCTCTTCCTTGAGAGTGCAGGTGTCTCCCTCATATATAACCCACCTGTCGCTAAGATAATTATCCATTATCCGCAACAAGTAGGGCGGCATGTTTTTCTTTTCCATCGACTCGATGAGATCTTTCCATCTTGCGGAATTAAACGCGTTGCGTATGTCAATTGCTACCAACGCGCAGAAGCTCTTCTTTTTCCCAGGTCCCAATTTGTTTTTTCCTGCTTTGGCTATGTCCACAACTGCCTGGATGGCATGAACCGTGGACTTGCCTTTAATTATTATTATTATTATTATTATTATTTTTTTTTTTTGCTTAGGGACTTTTGGGAAATCTGCCTACAGATACCTTGGATTCCGCACTCCAAGGTTATGTGGGGTTGGTATGATAAAAAAACAAAAGGAAATATAAAAAAAGAAGAATAAATAAATGTTATAATAAATTTAACAAACTGGCGACCTACTACCAGCCCGACCCACTTATTATTATTATTATTATTATTATTATTATTTCCGTGCCCGGTTGGAACTTTTGTTCTAATTGGAACTTTTGTTCTACCTGGGGCGCATTAGAGCTGTTCTTTTGCGCGGGGTTGCTGGTCCTCTATCGGACGCGTGCCAGGTGGCGGATAGGTTAGCTTCCTAGAAATAGGTGGTATCGAGGAAATCAAATACTTGACGCGGACCAAAACCAGCAAACAAGAAACATCCATCATGAGCGATTGTAAAAACGAGGAAGAGTACCTGCGGGGTAATGCTACGGCTAAATCCCTTACTGGTTCCGATCGTCAAGCGCTTTCGAGCGTGAGGGCGGTGGCCAGTGGCCCAAGGATGCAGGAGGGCAACAACGCGTTGGTAGTGCCACAGATCATCGTGGACAGGTCGGAGAGACGAGGGAGTACGAGCAGCGTGACGAGTCAAGCCAGCTGCATTTCTGTCTTCAGTAATGCCTCGGCAAAGGACATTGCAAGCTGCAACCAAGATCGGGATGAATGCATTAAGCTGCGGGAGGAAGAGGCAACATGCATTCTAGCAATGGAGGAAGAGGTTAACAAGATGATGAAGTCCTGCGAGGTCCAGAAGAATGTCAATATGACAATCAAGGACGAACTCAAAAGCATGAAATCGCTCATACAGGAGATCAAGGAGAAGCACGTAGCAGCTACGAAAAAGGATGAGAGTCTCTACCAGGGATTGACTTGGTCGGAAGAGGCCAGACAAGATTGTAGAGTTAGACGAGATCGCTGTAACGCGATCGTGTTGAGAAACGTCGTCTTGGATGCTCAGAAGCGAAAGAGAAGTGATCCTGAGCTTGCGAAGGATCCAAAAAGGAAAAGGGAGGAGGGACCTCCTAAAAGATCCAAAGGCAAGGAGATGAAAACGGCACCAAAGACAACTTCAGATAAGAAGGGAAGAGCCACAATGGTCGTCAAAGTGGCTGAAGGAACTACCTTTGCCGAGGTGCTGGCGAAGGTTCGAAAAGAGGCTGACTTGGAGGCCAGCCAGACAAGGTTTGTGGGAGCTGTACCCACTAAAAAGGGAGACCTCCTTATTAAAATTGGGGGGTCTTCGAACAGGAAGTTGTTCACCGAGGAGGTGACAAAGGTGATCGGCGATCTAGGTAAGGTTCAGATGGCGGATCGGCAGACTGTGCTGGAGATCCGCGACATGGACACCCTTACCGAACAGGAGGATGTCAAAGAAGCCCTGGACAAACTATCTACGGAAGCAGGAAGGTGACGGTCCTCGGACCAAATAAGCGAGGTATTAAGCTCGCTGTCGTGGTCACCTCCCAAGAGGACGCTAACAGGCTGGAGAAGATAGGGCAGATTAAAATCGGTTTTGTGTCCTGCAGAATAAGTAGAAGAGTTATCGTCACAAGGTGCCACAGGTGCCTTGGCTATGGCCATATAGGTCGAGACTGCCAAGCAGTAGATAGGTCGGCTGCGTGCTTCAAGTGCATCTGTCCTGCCATGTCTCGATAAGTCTGTTTCTCGCGTATTTGCGGATGCGGTCCTTGCTAGGTCTTTCTTCCTCTGGGTACTCGGGATTATTTCTTCTTTTAAAAAGAAGAAATACTTCCTCCCTTTCCCTTGCCATAAGATCTGCCGGCGGGACACTTGCAAGGACTTGCACAGCACTCGTCGAGACCGTCTTATACGCAGAGACGATACGGGTAGTAACACATCTCTGCGCAGACAGCATATTATCGCAAATGGTTTTGCTTCTTGTTTTAAGTGAGGGAGCCCACGCTGCTGCTGCGTACAACAGCTTAGCGTGGGCAACACTAACCACCAGTCTCCTTTTCCTTTCACGTGGTCCGCGAACGTTTGGCATAAGTCGTGCCAAGTCTGACGCACACTCTATCGCCTTGTTCAAGGCCGTTGCTATATGGTGATGGAAGTTTAACCTTCCATCGAGCTCCACTCCTAAATACTTAATATGCTTACTCCACTTGACCTCGAATTCGTCTATCACGATTCGTGGGAAACTATAACCACGTCTGTCTGTGACGAGCAGAGCTTCGGTTTTCTCCAAGGCCATTTGAAGACCTCTGGCATCCAGCCAGCTTTTAACTCGACGCAGACATTTGTTCACCAATGTCCCAAGGGCTTCCTCGCTTTCGGCTGAGCACACGACCAACGCATCGTCCGCAAAGCCGATGATGACCGCGCCTTCAGGTAGACCCATTCGCAGGAAGTTATCATAGGATACATTCCACAAGAATGGTCCCACCCTCGAGCATGGGCGACACTCGCCACCAGTCTTCTTTTTTGTTCACGGGGTCCGCCAACATTTGGCATTAACCGTGAAAGATTAGCCGCACACTCGATCGCCTTATTTGACGCCGAAGCCATGTGGTGGTGGAAGTTTTTTTTTTTTTTTTTTGCTTAGGGACTTTTGCGAAATCTGCCTACAGATACCTTGGATTCCGCACTCCAAGGTTATGTGGGGTTGGTGTGATAAAACGAAAGGAGATAAAAAAAAGAAAAATAAATATATTAAATAGTAAATTTAATAAACTGGCGACCTACTGCCAGCCCGACCCACTAAAACCCGTAACCCTTTTTCTGGAGCCCTTTACCCTCCCTCGGAACTGTCGTAAGACTTTAGCCTTCGAGGGTGGCGCTCCAACTCTGTCGCTAATGCGACTTTCTGCTTTTCTCTGCGGTCATCCTGCGTTAATAGTTAAAAATTTAAAACTATTTCAATATAAAGCGGAATTAACAGCACAACAATAATTAAAAATAACAAATGTGTAATTAAGTGTAAAAAGTCAGAAGATAAAATTATAAACAGATATATAAAAAAAAGAAAAAATAAATGCGTATAAAAAATTGAAAACATAAAACTGTACAAAGATGAATAAAAAACACAAACAATTAAAAAATGTATAAGGACAAATAAATCACAAAATAAATTAATAAAAAACAAACGAATAAATTAAAAGCTGTTTAAATTACGCTTTTTGGCGGCCGTCGAGATCCTTCCTCGACATAACCGAGATTATGAAGTTCTCGACTTGCCGTCAATTCTCCTCTGACTGGGTCATCAGCGATACCATGTTCTCCGGTGTAACTTGACTGTTTACACCTTCGAACATGGCCTGCCTCTCCAAGTCCCATTTCTTGCATGAGAAGAGGGTGTGCTCCGCGTTGTCCTCAGGGAACTGGCAATATGCACACACCTCGTCCTCGCGTAATTTAAAGCGACACAGGTACCAGTTAAAACACCCGTGACCTGTGAGCGCCTGAGTCATATAATAGGAAACCTGACCGTGTTTCCTATTTATCCAGGTGGCGAGTGCCGGGATAAGGCGATAAGTCCATCGACCTTTTTCCTCACCATCCCATCTTTCTTGCCATCTTTCTATGAGCCTGTGCCTCGCTTCTTTGCGGATCAGGCCCTTGCTTGGTCTTAATTCCTCATCCAAGGAACTTCTTTCTTTAGAAAAGAGAAACATTTCTTCCCTTTCCCTCGCCAAAAGATCTGCTGGCGGGACACATGCAAGGACCTGCACAGCACTCGTAGATACCGTCTTATATGCAGAGATGATACGCGTTGTTATCGATCTCTGCGCCGACAGTATCTTTTCACAGATGATCACACATCTTTTGCACCTCAGGGATGGGGCCGACGCTGGTGCTGCATAGAGCATTTTAGCGTGGGCGACACTTGCCACCAGTCTCCGTTTGTGTTCACGGGGTCCGCCTACATTTGGCATTAACCGTGAAAGATTAGCCGCACACTCGATCGCCTTATTTGACGCCGTAGCCATGTGGTGGTGGAAGTTTAACCTTCCATCCAACTCCACACCAAGATATTTAATTTGCTTACTCCACTTGACCTCGAATCAGTCTATCACGATTCGTGGGAGCTCATAACCACGTCTGTCTGTGACCAGCAGTGCCTCGGTCTTTTCCAGGGCCATTTCAAGACCTCTGGTATCCAGCCAGCTTTTTGCTAGTCGCAGACATTCGTTCACCAATGTCCCAAGAGCCTCCTCACTTTCGGCAGTGCACACGAACAACGCGTCGTCCGCAAAGCCGATGATCACCGCACCTTCGGGTAGATCCATTCGCAGAAAATCATCGTAAGATACATTCCATACAAATGGACCCACCCTCGAGCCTTGAGGAGCCCCACGCTGCATTTCTTCCCTGAGAGTGCAGGTGTCTCCCTCATATATAACCCACCTGTCGCTAAGATAATTATCCATTATCCGCAACAAGTAGGGCGGCATATTTTTCTTTTCCATCGACTCGATGAGATCTTTCCATCTTGCGGAATTAAACGCGTTGCGTATGTCAATTGCTACCAACGCGCAGAAGCTCTTCTTTTTCCCAGGTCCCAACTTGTTTTTTCCTGCTTTGGCTATGTCCACAACTGCCTGGATGGCATCAACTGTGGACTTGCCTTTACGGAAACCAAATTGGTGATCGGATAGACGATTCTCTTTGGTCAAGTGGCTTTGCATTCTCTGCAGAACCATATCCTCTAGAAGTTTACCCATCGTATCCAACAGGCATATAGGCCTGTACGATGAAACCTTATCTAGAGGTTTTTCACCTTTCCTTAGGAGGACTAACCTCTGTCGCTTCCAGTCGCGGAAGAACTCTCTTCAAGGCAAAGATTGAAGCATCGAAGCAGAATCTGGGGTGAAGTGTCGATTACCAACTTTAGGATCTCGTTACTTATCCCATCGATTCCAGGCGCCTTGCCTGTTTTCAATCTTTTGCTTGCTTTTTGCAGTTCACTAAGTGTGAAGAGTTTTTCCTCTTCGACTTTGGAAAAACTCCAGTCCCTTCTAAGGTATGGCTCCGCAGGAGGAAACAAAGAACTTATTATCTTTCTGACCCAATCGGGATTGTCCAGGCCGGGGGTCTTTTGCCTCGTCACTAATTTCTTAGTTACGATTTTAAAAGCCAGACCCCATGGGTCCTTATCGACTTCCTCGATTAGGTCCTTCCAGCTACGGCGTCGCGACTTGCGGATCTCTTTCTTGAGGTCCTTTTTCGCCTCCTTGAAAACCTCTTTCAGCAAGGGATCTTCCTTAGATCGGGTATATGTCCTTCTTGCTTTGAGGCATTCCTTTCTCAAGGAGGCCAGCTTTTCTGACCACCAGTGCAAGGATTTTTTCCTTTGAAAGGCTCCTTTGCGACGTGGCATCGACGCATTGCAAGCGGTGAAGATTATATTTCGCACCGCTCGCACCTCTCCATTTAGACTTTTCGGCCTCCTCACTCAACCAGAATCCTCAATTAAGATAGATTCTTCTAGGGACCGGCTGAACTTCTCCTTGTTGAGTTTCTTAATGTTCCACGAGGAGGTTTTGCGACGAGGAGCTTCCTGTCTTTTTCCTCCTCGTGTGTCTCCCATTGAGACTGAGAACTCAATGTACTGGTGGTCACTTGCGGTATATTCCTCAGAGACCCGCCAGTCGGTTATGCGGCTAAATATATTAGACGATGCGATCGTTAGATCTATAATCGATCCGATCGCACCTCGTCTAAACGTCCATGTTTTTCCCCGGTTTACAACTAATAAATCGTTCTTGGAGATCATTTCTCCAATCAGAATTCCTCTCTTGTCGAGCCTCGTCTCACCCCACTCTGGCGACTTTGCATTAAAATCGCCAGTGATGATGACATCCAGCTTGGATTCTATGAGGCTCGATTCTAGGTCTTCTATATTGGCTTCGAAGGTGGTCAGCGGGTCGTTGGGTGAGAAGTAGCAGCTATACATACGTATATTAGCCACCTCTATCCACACAAACCCGCTGCTTGTCTCCAAGAACTTGTCAACCCGCAATTCTGGGTTGCACAGCTTGATGGCGGCTCTCTTCGCCTTATCCTGATACCAAGGTGCGAGGTCGCTTCCTTGATACTGCTCACTGCAGAACAAGATATCGACCTCATTTTCCCTAGCTGTTTGCATCAGGAGCACCTGTGCATCCTTACTTGTATGCAGGTTGATTTGAAGGAGCTTTAGGGATTTGCCCTTTTAAGTTTCTCCAATTCCTCCTTGTAAACCGGGCAGGAAATTCTTCCAGGGATATGGTTGACTTCCGTTTTTCCCAAATCTGTACACGTTATGCACTTTGGCTTGTCACTAGTACACTTTTTGGAGAAGTGTCCCGCTTCGCTGCATCTCCGACAGTTTTTTGTTCTGTCGGGGCCCTTGCAAATTCGGGTCACGTGTCCATAGGCTAGGCACTTTTGACATCTTGTCACTTCTAAGTGCGTTCGGATGGATGCGTTTATCCAACCAATACGCACTTTGCCTAGCTGAAGCATACTCTCGCTGTCCTTTTCACTCAAGCGTACTAGTGCCACTTTCGTACCACCAAAACGTGTCAGAAGTCGGCAGGTCACATCTAAATCGGGCTTTTGCAACTTCTGCTTTAAGACGGTTAAAACGTCCTCTTCTGAAGTTGTTTCGTCAAGTTCCCGAATTTCGAGGGTCTTTTTACTGACAAGAGCCGTAACCTCGGCCTTGTCCTGAAGAACGGAGGTAAGATTCTGAGCGAACTTTGAAGTTTCACCCCCCTTTTTTACCACAACGAGAACCTCCTTTTTAAGATTTCTCCTAATTTTCACAATCTATGTGCCAGTTTCCTCTGGATTTACCGAAGTTGTTGCCAGCTTTATAAGATCATAGTAGGTCTCTGGATTCCGGGCCGAAATTTTTATTGCCTCCGTTGTTCTAATTTTGGGGGGGCGCTTCTGAAGTCGCTCCCTCTCCTCCGCTTTCTTCAAGGCCTTTCTCTTACAGGCGTCCCGTTTCCTATTGGAGACGGTTTCAAAGTCTTTTTCGTTTTCAGGCTTATTTTCCACAGTTGCCTCCGAATAAGAAGCAACCTTGGCCGAAGCAGCCTTACTCACCTCCGTCTCCATAACAGTAGGGTTTGCCTTGGTCTCGTTGCTCTTAACCCTCTTACCCTTGGGAGTGGTCACAGAAGAATCAGTCTCCGGACCTTCATACTCTCTAGGGCGCTTCCTTGGGTCGATGGGCTTGCTCTCGCCAGATGTGGCGTGCGACATCGATCTAGGAATTTCAGGATTCGACTTTGGTTTGCTTGGGCTAATGAAGGGCCTAAGTATAAAACGCAGGTTACTGCGAAGCACCTCGTGCACCTTCCCCAATTCCACCATTCCATCCTGAACATCCTTGCTGTTTCTTTGTTTCCTGCAAGCACGCCACATGCTGTCAAGTATTTTTGGGATCAGATCGACCTGTTCTAAGACATTTTCTTCGAATCTGCTAAGTCCCACATCCTCAGAATTTTTGCTTTGGCTCCCTCCAAAATCCTTGGAGCCGTCTGCACCGACTACCGGGGCTTCAACCCGATCAGAATCGGTGACGGGATTACCCTCATTTGAGGTACCCGCTTGGAGTATATTTTTGTCGTTTTTGTCCATTTCATTAGTCTTTATTTCTGTGTCCCGTGTCGAGGGACAATCGAGCCTAAACAGGGTACTACCATCTGGCCAAGATGGGCCCTGAACCGCCTCCGTTAGTTACATAGACGTTATAGCATTGCCGGAGCATTGATGCGACGTCTATGATATCCAAGGGCACGTGAATTTCGAAAACTATTGATTCTACGAGAAAAAGTCATTAATAAATGACTTTTTCTCGTAGAATCAATAGTTTTCGAAAAAAAAAAATTGTAGAAAAAATGTGAATTTTTTATTATATTAAAAAAAAGTTAAGAAAAGTTAAATTTTCAATAATTTGTTTAAACAATAATTTTTTATTTTTAAAAAAATATGCTAAGGACATCATGGATTTTCCTAAAAAAATTATTTTCTCAAAATTTAAACCTTCTTTAATAAGTGGTTAAATTTTTAAAGAAGTGCTTTTTGATGTTTTTGAAAAAAAAATTTTGAATTTTGCGCTACGAGTTTTTGTGCGTTGCGCTAACTAAGCAGCGCCTATATTAGTGTATTTTAAAAGTTGCTATGACCTTTACTGCTCGCTCCTAATACATTTATTAATTATATACGTATATATTATTATTATAAACAGTTTAACAATATATTTTTAACTTTTTTATAAACATTATTTTCCTTTTTCAACCCATTAATGGCCATATGGGCACAGGAACGCAGATATAAAAAGGTAATTATTGGGATCCTGACATGAGGTTTAATGATATTTTTTAAAGTTAAAAATTTTGCTTGAAAAACTTTTATAAACAATTTGATATAAACAAATGAAGAAAAATTGATTTTCCTAAAAAACTGATAGCGCTATTCTATTCTACGTAAAAAACTACTACGAGAACGTATATTACATAATTTAAAAAAAGACATATTTTTGTAAAAATGTTATAAACAATTAGCCTGAATTTATACTGTTTAAGGTCTAAGGATTATTATTAAGAAGAGGGTTGTGGACTTAGGACCTTGCAGGTCAACGCCACTAACGCTGGGGAATCCCTTCAAGTTCCCCATAACCACCCCTATATCCGAAGTCCTTTCCACAACAGGAGGACGTCGGCCAGGTTTCTGGTAGCAATAACGGTCTCCCCCAGAAAAAAGTAGCCCGTAATGTGTTCCCGCTCCTTCACAAGTGCAGGGCAGTGACACAAGATGAGTATCGGGGTTTCATATTCCTCTCCACACCTACGGCACTTCGGGTCGTCTAGGATCCCCATTTTGTGCCTATGATAGCGCAGATCACCATGGCCAGTTAATAGCCCTGTTATGATCTTTGCCTCTTTCCTATTTAATTTGCGGAATTCCGCTTTCCTCATAGGGTTAATACTACTTCCCATGAGTACCTTGGCTTGCCTACAGCCCTTAGTTACCTGCCATTCCCTTTGGTGTTCCGCAGCTATCCACTGTTTAGTTTCCAGTGTCAGGCATTTGTTGGAAACACCAATGGGAGGTTCAGGTCCAATAAGTTGTTTTCTAGCCCCTTCTTTGGCTAGCTCATCCGCCCTAACGTTTCCCGCGAATCCACTGTGACCAGGGATCCACAGGAGGGTAACGTGGTTCGTTTCAGCTAGTTTGTTAAGTGCTTCATGACAATCACCGACCAGCCGTGATGTTGATACGTATCGTTTCAAGGAGAAAATGGCCGCCTTGCTATCCGAAAGGATTAAAATATCTTTGTTGTGACAATTTTTCAAGGCTTCAACAGTACCATAAAATATTGCCACAATTTCGGCTTGTAACACAGTAACAGTGGATTCCAATAGTTACTTTTATTATATCTGCATTCCTTTGTCTATAGGCATTAATGGGTTAATGTAAAAAATCTTTTTCTTAAAACATTTTTTCAATTAGTAGAAAATAAATTTGACACAATAACGTTTGACTTTTGTTCCACTGAAGACCATAAAAATAAAAATTATAAATATAAGCCTGGATAAAGTTTGGAGGAAAAGATTTTTTACAATAAAAAAGGAAAATAATGTTTATAAAAAAGTTAAAAATATATTGTTAAACTGTTTATAATAATAATATATACGTATATAATTAATAAATGTATTAAAGGCGAGCAGTAAATGTCATATTATCATCTTTTAAAATACACTGATATAAGCGCTACTTAGTTAGCGCAACGCACAAAAACTCGTAGCGCAAACTTCAAAAATTTGTTTCTCAAAAACATCAAAAAGTACTTCTTAAAAAATTTAACCACTTATTAAGGAAGGTTTAAATTTTGAGAAAATAATTTTTTAGGAAACTCCATGATGTCCTTAGCATATTTTTTTAACAATAAAAAATTATTGTTTAAACAAATTATTGAAAATTTAATTTTTCTTAACTTTTTTTAATATTATAAAAAATTGACATTTATTTATATACAGTTTCCGATTTTTCAAATCTAAATATCTTGCAAAAAAAATTTTTTTTTGCAAAACTGTTTGGCACAGTTATTTAGTACCCCAAATACTACAAAATTACAAACATTAAAAAAAATCGGTGATCCACCATTTCCTTTTCGTATGGAACTGCCCTTGATATAAAAATTTTAATTTGTAATATCAAATAAATAGTTATTTGTAGCAAATTCGAATTATTTAAGTCAAATGAATAGAACAATTTCATCTAATAAATATTGCTTTAAATCAATTAGGAAAGTTACTTGATTCAGTAATGCATGGATTTTAATTCAAATAAATGTTTATTTGCATCAATAAAATAATTTTTTAAAAATAACTAAATATTTATGGGACATTCCGCACGTCAACACGGACAGAGCTCTAAACAAAAATTGCTTTGATAGATTTAAATGTTCTAGGGCTTAAAAGATTTCTACATTCATGTACTTTAAGATGGCGATGGGCGTTTTTTGCAAATTTTAATTTCTTCTGTAACAGTTTTTTAAGGTCCCCCAATATAAATCTAAAGTTTTTTTTTAAAAAATTTAAAATGTCGGATCCAATATAGAAGTTTACTACCTAACGGTCGTTAACAGGCAACGGGTTAACGGAAAAATAATTTTTAGAATTCAAACATATTTTTTTACTAAATTTTCTTGAAAAATCTACATCATATCATGTTTTATATTTTTTGTAGGATAGTTTTTTGTACAAGAAAATTATTTCAAATTGAAATTTTTGTGTATAACTTTGCCGACCTGCAATTTCTAAGAAAAAATTACACGTTAATGTCTACAAGTAATTCTCATTCTGTAGAAAATAACCTTTAAAGTACGCTTAAGATCATTAAAAAGTGATAATGTTTTTAGAAGTTATTTAAATTTTTGTAAAACATTGAAAATAATAATTTTTTAAAAATATCTTACACAGAAATAGAATTGTTAAGTTAAACAAAATACAAAACTTTTTGTAAAGCCTTTAATCGCTGTAGGGTGGGCAAAAGTTATTGAGCGGCACTGTACATTACAATTCAACACTTCTTATTTTGGAAATTTTATATTTTGGAAATTTTGTATTGTAGAAAATGATTTTTAGATTGTGTATGGATTAAAAAATTAAATTTTGAAGTTCTGAATGTTCTTCGCATGCTTTATAGTGATAGAACACTACTGATCATGCGTAATAATGATAGAACACTACTGCGTATGCGTTATAGTGATAGAACACTACTGCGCATGCGTGATACAGATAGAACACTACTGCGCATGCGTTATAGTGATAGAACACTACTGCGCATGTCTGACATTGGTAGAACATTACTGCGCATGCCTGACATTGAAAGAACGCTACTGCGCATGCCTGGCATTGACAGAACACTACTGCGCATGCCTGGCATTGGTAAAACACTACTGAGCATGCCTGACATTGACAGAACACTACTGCGCATGCCTGGCATTGGTAAAACACTACTGACCATGCCTGACATTGACAGAACACTACTGCGCATGCGTTATAGTGATAGAACACTACTGTGCATGCGTATATGTATGTACAATGAGTATATGTATATACGATACTATGAATAGATGATAAAAGTTGAACGACCGAACGATGAAGTACGGAAATACACGAACGACGGACGACAAAGAATATGTTACTATTATATATATAGAAGATAGGAGATTAGTTATAGGATTTTATTTTTTGCAAAATTATGCTAAAATGTGACTAAATATTATGTAATACTCAAGTATAGAAACTTTAAGGGGAGACCCCACCTTAATTTTGACCCCTTTAAAATAAAATTATTAAAGGAGGTAATATTTTTTTTCTTGCATTATTTTTAACCTGAAAACATAAGATGGTCAAAAATATTTAATTTTAATTTTTGAAGAGGTTAGAATTTTTTTCTTCTGACCTATTGCATATTATTGCAAATCCATGCGAGAAGTTGTTTAGAATGGTAAAATATGCATGGAAAAGAAATTTCGTGAAAAAATATTAAAAACTGTAAGAGAAGATCGATTTTTAATATTCAAATCTTTAAATTTTGCCGAAATTTTGGAAGTCCTGAACCTTTATTTTTTTCCAATTTGATGCTCTGAGTCGAAAAAACATCGTTAAAATTAACGATTAGCTCATTTTCATGGTAAAAACTATAAAAATCATGGCTTTTTGCATTTATTTCGGTATATATAAAGCATACCATAAAAGCTTCGGACTATGATTTTTATGGAATTTACCACGAAAATGATCTAAATATAAATTTTAACAATGTTTTTTTAATAATAGCATCAAATTACGTAAATATACACAATTTGGAAAAAAATTAAAGATTTACGGCTTTCGAAATTTCGGCAAAATTTAAAGATTTGAATATTAAAAATCGATCTTCTCTTACAGTTTTTAATATTCTTTAACGAAAATTTTTTTCCATGCATATTTTACCATTCTAAACAACTTCTCGCATGGGTTTGCAATAATATGCAATAGGTCAGAAGAAAAAAATGCTAACCTCTTCAAAAATTAAAATTAAATATTTTTGACCATCTTATATGTTTTCAGGTTAAAAATGATGCAAGAAAAAAAATATTACCTCGTTTAATAATTTTATTTTAAAGGGGTCAAAATTAAGGTGGGGTCTCCCCTTAAAAGCAATCCATAAAAAAGTTTTGAAATTTTCGATTTTTGAATTTTTCGAAAAAATTGAATATTTTCTGTTATAAATAATATTTTTTAAATCTGTAAATTTATAAACCTTCCTTGGATCAATACCTAATAACCTACCAAGTTGGACTTAAATCGATTCACATGTTTTTGTGTGATTGGGGTACAAAGTTTTTGTGAGAGATATACATACATACTAGGGTGTCCGTTATTTACCAAGTTGTTTATATATTTCTTGCGACGCCCCCTAAATTATTAGTTTACCATCTAAAACAAAATGTCAGACCAAAATAAACCCTTAATATTTACAATAAACCTTGCCAAAAGGCGATACATTTCCCATTTAAAATACATGAGATTTTGCTACTTTTTACATATTAATTTTTTTTCGTCAAATATTTTATTTTACATCAATTGCAAATATACATTCTTATAGGAACTTTAACGCTCTAAAAAACGGTTTATTATGATGTTTTGATAAATTATCTCCTTTAAGAGTTATTTAAAGTTAAAGTTCAACAATGTAAATTTTTAGATTTTTGTACTTTTACGGCAAAATTATTGTGAAAAGATCCATATCAAATCATGCAGGCATTCCGACGATATAAATTGCGAATTATTTTCGCAATGACATGTTATCCTACTCAAAAAATAATAAAATGCGTATTTTTATTAATCTTAAATAGGATTCTGTTTGCACTTTTTACAAATATTTTATGATTTTAGCAAAAAAATTACATTTTTGTATTTTCTTCTATAAAATTGCGTAATTTTCATATTTTTTGTTGCTCTTGGGGCTCATTTTTTCCTTTTTATACTTTTTTATGTAAAATTACGCAAAATAAAAAATAATAAAAAACAAGTGATACAAATTCAATAAAAAAAAATTTTCTCAATAAGGACTTTTTTTCTCTCTTTATTTTTAGGATTTATTGATACTCATGTGTAGTATTTAACATAAAAATACCACTTTGTATTTTTTGTATATTAAGAAAAAAATTACCTACTTTCAATTTCTTACTAAAAATTTTAAAAAAATTTCAACTTTTCAGGTTTTTTTTCATACTTGTACTATCAACAATGTTTTACAAAAGGCAAGGAAAAATTCTTCTACTTTTTTTCATATTGGAATTCATAAATACAATTTTTATGTTATTTTTTTAAGTTCTTAAAAAAATATTCTTTTTTAATAACATTTTACAATATTTTTGTTCATACAAATTATTTTATTTTATATTTACATTTATTTCAGAGGCAATATCTATAAAAGAGAAAAAAATTTATATTTATAGTTGAAATTTTTCTTTTAATTAATCGTTTTAATCAGGCAATAATATTCTCTCATAATAAGTTATGTTCAATTTTATTGCCAAAAAACTTTAAACTTCATTTAAAAAATTTGAACAAATAATTAAATAAAATAATAATTAAATAAATTAAATAAACTAACCGGGATAAATAACATTTAACACTTTCGGACATCATGTTAATTATCAATATTCTTTTCTATTGCCAAGATTTTTCAAACTGATGTTGAAAATTAAAAAATAAGTGATGGTACGAGTATAGAAACCTGAAAAGTTGCGAAATTTTAGAATTTTTAGTTAAAAATTGAAAATAATTTTTTCTCTTAATAGAAAAACAAAAAAATACAAAGTGGTATTTTTATGTTAAATACTACACATGAGTATCAATAAATCCTGAAAATAAAAAGAGAAAAAAAGTCCTTTTTCAGAAATTATTTTTTTTAAATTGAATTTGTATCACTTAATTTTTATTATTTTCTATTTTGCGTAATTTTACATAAAAGAGTATAAAAAGGAAAAAATGAGTCCTGAGAGCAACAAAAAATATGAAAATTACGCAATTTTATAGAAGAAAATACAAAAAAGTAATTTTTTTGCTAAAATCATCAAATATTCGTAAAAAGTGCAAACAGAATCCTATTCAAGATTATCAAAAATACGCATTTTATTTTTTTTTAGTAGGATAACATTTGTCATTGCGAAAATAATTTGCAATTTATACCGTCGGAATGCTTGCATGATTTGATATGGATCCTTTCATAATAATTTTGCCGTAAAAGTACAAAAATAAGAAACCGTTTTTTTAGAGCGTTAAATTTCCTATAAGAATATATATTTGTCATTGATGTAAAATGAAATATTTGACGAAAAAAAATTAATTTGTAAAAAGAAGCAAAATCCCATGTATTTTAAATGGGAAATGTATCGTCTTTGGGGCAAGGTTTATTGTGAATATTATGGGTTTATTTTGGTCTGATTTTAGATTGTAAATTAATAATTTAGGGGGCGTCGCAAGAAAGATGAACAACTTTGGTAAATAACGGACACCCTAATACATACATACATTATTTAAGAATATTTTTGAAATCTCTGATGTCCATAATAACTAATCATGTTAACATTTCGAAGTTTCAAGCAATGTACAGATAGACATCTGATTTTATTAACAAGGATTATTAAGAATAGTTGATGTAGAGAAGAATTTTAGTTGAAAATTCTAGAAAATAATAGTTTAATTGAAATTATGAAAATAATTTTTAAGAAGTTACATATAATATAATATAATTACCGTGTGTTTGAATTTTTTTAATTGCAGTGACAGGAGAACCTTTTCGAAAGTTCAAATAATTCTTGAAATCATTTATTCTTACTTTAAATTTAAACTGCCCATTAGTAAGAGAGCCGCAACCGTAAATCCCCAAGTTTTTATTTACCCCAACTGACTGGTAAACAAACTTACTTTTGATGTAGGCATTGAGTGCTGCAAAAATAAAATAAAAACAATTGTACTCCCTACAAAAAAGTCGCATTGAAAAGTATTAAACTGTATTGACAGTTTGAATACGATTTAATCGCGTTTTCTGCCCAAAGTAACAGAAAGTCTCTCATTAAAAAGTATTATAAAGTATTAAAAAGTATTTACCATTCTTTTAATATTCTGGTGTATTAAATTGCATTCAAGCGAAACCAATAAACTGTATTAAATAGTATTCATATTTATTGAGAAATTTCATTTGTATACAATCTCATTTAAGCGCATTTGAAGCAATATGAACTATCGCATTAAAAAGTATTAATTTGGTTCCAATGCGTATTTGTCGAATAACGTAATTCACAACACCTCGGCGCCAATACAAAGCAATACTTTTGAATCTGACAGTTTATGTAGGGCTATAATAAGAGTATAATAATGTGACGAACCGACTTCGTCACAATTTATCCCTATGGGATAAATAAACAATAACACCATAAATACTTACACAACAACACATAAAAGACAATTCTAACAAATATTGGTTGCCCAGAAATTGAAGGATAAAAAGAAACGGGAAAAAAGACAAAGAATTTTACATATTTCTTAATTGAATTAGCTTTGCATGATTAAAGTCAATGACTTCTTTGGCGAGTGTTGACGGAAAATATTGTGACGAATAAAATTTACGAAACGACAAGCCAGTACTCTCGTGACTGGCGAATAAGAAACTTATATCTATTACATTCATGAAATTTATAACGGAGTGTTTTTATATCAAGATAAATATTTGTATTACTTTGTTTCTTATTAAATCAAGTGGAGTATGATTTAATAAAGGATTGTTATTTTAAAATCAGACTTTTATTTATTTATTGTTTAAACTTTCTCACATGGCAATTTTATCAAATTGAATTGCTTTGTGAACATGATCTTTCGAGCCGGATCTTCGTGAAAATAATATCCTTATAGTGATTTTGACGAAGATAAAAACTGTGAACTAGAAAATTTGTTTAAAGTTATAAGCTGTGCACTGTGAACTGTTTGTGAATCGAAAAGCCAGTGAAATCTATCCGAGAATACTCCTAAAAACAACACTATGTCAAAGGTAATACACACTAATCAAAGGTATAAATTCAATCATTTATTCAAAGGCCTCACTGTAAAAAATGGATAATTAATCAATCAAGGGGAATCAAAGGACGCTATAAAACAGCGGAGAATCAACTTATTCCAGTGAGGAAATTCTACAAGGAAAAATAATTTGGAGTCAAGACAACGAAATAAATCAAGAAACAAACCAAGCATTAAAAAAAATTTTAAAGGTAAAATGACAAGATTCAAGACTTATTTAGAAAAAATTATTAGTGATGAAACACAATTGAATGTAAATATAATAGAGGAAATTAAAATACGCATTCCAGAGACCTGGAATGAATTTGATAAAGTACAAACAGATATAGAATTGTTAACCCCTGATCAAGATCGCGAAGCGGAGAGGGGCGAAGTTGAGGAATTTTACTATCATTATTTAGCAAAAGCAAATGGATTTTTAAATAAAGCATTAACTCGCGAAATCATTTCCGCTTCGCCGGTCTCTGAAAATAATATAGATTCACAAGCTCAAATTCGTATAGCAGAATTGTCTGAGTTGAGCTCTCGTCGCACAGTGGTCCAGAAATCTAAAAAGTTGGCCAAAAGTCAAAATTTAATTTTATAATTTGTATTGTTTAAATAGTTGTAGTAGTACCCCTAGAGTTGTTTAAAGTCATAAGAAGGGTAAGAGTTTCCTTTTTATAGTCATAATGCCTTCCTGATTCGTTCATTTAGATCGCGCCCGATAATTGCACTTTTTGCGAAAAAAGCAGTTTTCTTTGTTAGTGCACAGTATTCAAATGGCCGATTGACTAATTTTAAAACCCTAAAATGAATTCATCTTAAAAAAGTAAGTATTTTCAGATAAGTATTTGTTTATAATTAATGATAAAAAGTTTCGGACAATTGGAAACATCAAAATTACATAAAATAATCAATTGAGATACGCAAAGCTTTCCAATAAAGATTTATAAGTTTAAAGTTTTGCGGAGTATTGCCAAGTCTGATATACAAAAATGTTCGTTATACGCTCATTTAAAATGTGTGTGAATAGTAGTTGCCAAGACCTGCCAAGATAAGATAGACAAACACTTGAATGTGAACAAACACGAATTACAAAAAAACGAAGAAAATTTCCTAAAAGTGAAAAGTTCGTAAAGTCCAAACCCGTCATTTCTGCTGTCAGCAATATTTTAACGCGAAAAGGAAGAGCAAACATTTGTCAACAGAAGCACTTTCTTTATTAACCCGTTGACTGTTAAACTATAAAAATTAAATTTACCAGCGAATGTCAGGATATTTAATTAAATTTGACTTTACCAAAAATTATCATACGAATGTCAGATTCGTAATCAGCCACCCTAGAAACCCCCAAGTAACCAATTTCAAACAAATTGAATAAATTTTAAAAAAAATTTCCGTCATATTAGATCCGCCATTTTTTTGAAAAATAATATCAAATTCGAAATCAGAGACCTCAAAAACCCACTAGCACCAATCCAACTAAAAAAAGCATGAGGTTTGTTCTCGCTAACTACACCGCTACACTCGAGTGTAGCAAGAGTGTGAAACGGAGCATGCGCACTTAAACAAAGTACAAAATCTATCGAGAACGCAAAATTGTAGAGAAAGTGCACGAAAAAATGAAAAAAAATATAATTGTAAACTGCATACAATCTGTAATTCAAAACAAACCACCTTATAAACAATTGCCATTGTGAAGCAATTTTTTAAATAATTATTTCTCTCATTTATTAAAGTAATAATTAATTCACTATTATAGTGATTTTAAAAGTAAAATTTCTCAGTTTTATGATATGGTAAAATATTTTTTAAATAATAGGATTTAATTCCTATTATTCCCTGTAAACATTATAATGGACAATTCATGGAAATTTGAGAATTTCGAAAGAATTTCGAAGGTTAAATGTATGTACCGAGCGGAATTTATGGTTTTCGTGGTAATCACAGTACATGCACGGCATCTTTAAAATTTACTAGTGATGTTAAACTTGCAATGGACTTGAAACTCATCACCATTGTAGTTTTTTTTTACTTTTCGAAGGCATTTCCATCAGTTAATCATAATCTTTTAATACGTAAACTATCTTCATTTCAATTGTCGAAATCTGTATGTGATTGGTTTGAATCATACATTAATTTTAGGTTTCAGAGGGTTATTGATGGAAATGGCATTGAATCAGGATGGAATGGACTTAAATGTGGTGTTCCTCAGGGTGCTTCACTGTCTTCTTTACTCTTTAATTTATTTATTTTGGATTTGGGAAGTCATTTAAAGTATTGTAAGTATCATAAATATGCTGATGATTTTAAATTTTATCTTTCAGGTCCATTGTCATCTTTACCAGACCTACTTCGAATGATTCAAGTAGATATTCATTACGTTAAGCAATGGGCGAGTGATAATGGACTTGTTCTCAATTCTGATAAAACTCAGGCAATGATAATCTCGGCATCGGGACAGCCTTCGTATGAGGCGTTGTCAACTTTGCCTTCACTTTTGTTGGGGGGTAAACCCATTGTATTGAATGATATTGAATGATATTTTTAAAAAACTTGTAATAAATATTTTTAATGTTAAATAGATAACAATTTAATATCTAATATTCTTTTCAAGTTATTTTAAGAGAAACGAGAAAATAGTTTTAAAACTAATTTGAAAAACTTATAAATATTAATTAAAGTTCATTTTTTGAGGTTACGTTGCGCACCGGTTGAGATTTTAATCTTTTGTATAAAAATGTATAAAAATGATACACAGAATCTTCTTTACTTACCAAATAAAAAATTTCTGAAAAATATTTGATTTTTTTGAGTGCACAAAATAGCCCCATGGAATCCTGGTTTTTCAGTTTTTTCCACTTTTCTCTTAAAATAATAAATAAAAAGTTAGCGCATTACGTATGTATCATCACAACACAATTGTCAACAAATATCTAACTCAGTTTATGAGATACATTAAAACTCTAGAAGATCTGGTATAATTTTTCCGAACTTTCAAAATTTTTGACACAAATTTTCCGTTTTTAGGAATTTTTTTCTCTTAATTGACAAAGAATTAAATATTAACATTTAGTGCTCTCTATTGTCATGTAATCAAACTTTCATTTTACAAAATAGCAGATTAAAATAATTCATTATAATAATTTTATTCATTAAAAAACTCGCGTGCACAAAATAGCCCCCGGATGCACAAAATAGCCCCAGTTGACGATAATCATTCTTGAATAAGTAACCAAATATAATTATAATGTATCTGTTCCTTGAAGGGCTTCGTAGCCCTAGGAACTTTGTTATTCTTAAATAAATAATAATTTATTTTTTCAAATTTTTACACAGTTTAAGCTCTGACGTCTTTGTAAAATTTAATTAATTTCTTAATTTCAACCGAATTGCTCATTATGTTACATCCCTAGATATAACTTTTTCAAATAATTATAAGATATGGATATATGTGCATATATATATCTTGAACAATTAATAAATAACATGTAACATAAATACTGTATGTATGTATGTATATATATATATATATATATATATATATATAGTAAGAATATTAAACCCTGTAAGATAAATTAGTAACTTGCGCATGTGAGTTACCATCTAAGACAATCGAAATTATAATCGACCGTGATCTAGAGAGGCGTGATAGGTGGTTGGCGGTCGGTTCGTTATCTACACTCATGGTAATTAATCTGCCGTCGCTCACTTATCATAAACAGCGCAAAGTTATATACGCGTAAGAAGGTTCTTGATTCAGACACCAGAGTCCTGAATTCAAAACTACAAGCGTGAAAACATATATCATGACTAAGTATATAGAAGTTTAAACAAATTATTGTAAAAGCAAGTATCATATTACCTGGCTATGCATAGTAATTGTTATAAACGAAATTAATACTAGATACGTGCTTTCTAGAAATCGGCTAGAATACGTGACTACGTGACTTATAGATTTTAGCTCGACTACGTGCCTTTTAAACAAATCATCCCCAATCAAGCAGTTTTTAACTACTATATAAACCCCTAGCTTTCTTAGAGCATTTGTCAAATACTCCGGTGTGCTTCTGCCCGAACGGTATCGTTGAGTCGGCCCTTCGATTGTTTAATTGTATTGTTAGAATCAGTGATAAAACTTAAGAAGACTTGTTTTCTTGTAAGAAATAAATTGCACTAGGGTTCAACAATTTAAATTAATACTTTCGTCGTATAACAGTTCATTTTAATATTCTCTTTCTAGTTTATTAAAATTAGTGCAAGTTCTTTCGAAACGCTAAGAAAACAAGTTTTCTTTTGGTATTAAGGTCCAGTGTCAAAAAGAACACTTAGAGTTGTTAAATTGACTGTTAAAATAGTTGTTTTTAGTGTTAAAAGTGTCTAAAAACGAACTGAAAATCTTATAAAATATTGCAACCTGCAGCGTTACAACGTATTACCGGTTGCCGCTCATTCTGTAATTTCATCATCGACAAACTTCAAAATTGTAAGTAAATGTAACTAGTACTAAATGTAACGTTTAATTTGAATATTGTTAATAAACACATATTATAAAAAGGAATATGCATATAATTAATTAACGGAAACCCGTAGTTTCTTTAAAGTCTAACGAATCCACACTTAAAAATAAATGTCAAGTCTTACCAACTTGACAAATCAGCAACTTGTCTCCATTTTACTAATAAATTAGTAAACTAATCTGAACCTTAGCTCGGGTCGTAACACATTATAATGTTTACAGAGAATAAAACTAGAATTTTTAAGCTATATTTTCATATAAGTTTCAAGAAAAACGGAAGCGACATGTTTTGAAATATTCTAAAGGTTATCTTTCAAACTTAATTTTTTTCATAAATTCTATTATTTTAAAAAAATATGTTTACCATCATAAAACTGAGAAATTATTCTTTAAATTCACTGTAAATAAAGTTTGGTTTTAATAAATGGGAGAATAATTATTTAAAAATTGCTTTACAATGGCAATTGTTTATTAGGTGGTACTTTATATAAATATTAACAAAATAAGGATTGCATACTAATAATTTCATAAATTAAAAGTCACTAAGAAATATATTATAACTTTATGTTCATAAAATAATTAATGCATTTTAAATAAAATGTCAATTTACCGACATTTTAATAAGAACACTCAATTACACTCGCTCGCAATCGGGTGTAATAAAATAGGGAAAAGTGCAGAAGCTTCTAGGGAGTTAGGTGTACACTATTGCGTCACTTCTGGTAACGAGAACGCCGTAGTGTACACTTTTGTACAAAGTGTAGAAAGTGTAGCTAGCAAGAACAAACCTATTAAGTCATGGAGAGTATCTAATATCGAAACAATCGATGACACTCGAATTGAGAAGCATTGAACATAAATATGAGAAAATCATGCTAGCAAAAAAAAGTCATGTTGTAGATGGCACTGCAATTGGACAATTATTTGGCGCTAACTTACAAATTTAAACTGTCTCTTTCTTTTTTTTAAGTGAGAAGTTTAGAAGTATAATAAGTGAAAAAAATGAATTTAAAAAAACTAATCTTAAGAAAATTAAATAAACAAAAAACGTTTCTTAATATTATTAACAATAATAACAATGAACATAAATTTTAATTCAGCCTCAGATAATTAAAACCAGAAAAATTGTATATATTTAATGATTTATATTTATTAAAAAAGTAATTAGGAAAAATAAATATAGAAGGAAAACTTTATGTAATTGAAAATAGTAACAAAGAATAAAAATTATAATTTATCATCAAATACCTATTTAAAATTAAAGGAATTGAATATTCTAGTTAGAGATCTTCTATATATTACGTAACGCTTTTTGGAGGAAGGGGGGTCAAGCTATTTGTTACAATAAGCAAAAAAATGGCGCTAATGTGTGCAACAGTGTGTTACATGGGGGAGGGGGGGGTCAAAATTAACGTTACGTAATCTATGGACGGCCCATTATTCAAACTAGAGATGCACGTCGATCATAGATTCTCGATTATCTCGCTCATTTTGGTTAATGAGAATGATTTGATCAGAAATGAGAAACTTGATTTATCTTTTGTTTTGCTTGTCTCATCTCATCTCATTTCTCGGCCGAGTTCTTGATGCACTTGTCACTGACTTAAATAAATTCGCAAAAAAATGTCAAATCAAAATCTATTGAAAGAAAATGTTGCAATACCAATAAATAAAAACGATCCATACCCACCCAGTAAAAGAAGAAAGAGAAATGGACAATCTTTAGATGAATACTTTGAATTTTCAAATATCGAAAATATAAAATGGGCAAACTGTAAAATATGTTTACAAAATAACCAAACGCAAACTTCTATTAAAATGACTTCAGGAAACACCACTGGAGTTAAAAGACATTTAGAAAAGAAGCATCCAGAAGAATATAAGAAAATTTATTTGATTGTGTCAAGCCCACATTCTCAAGTAATATTGTAGTCTAAAATTTAAATTATTAATTATTATTTCTAATTTAGAAATATTTTCTATTGCTAAAATATTTTTTTAAAAATAATTTTAAATTCATATTTTTAAAAATTTTAATTTACAAGAAACTTACTATATTTTAACCTTTATTTGATTAAATTTCCTTTTTTATAACTTTTATGTAATTTAATTATAACTTAGGTTTAGTTTAAACATTGATAAATTTATTAATAATTCTATTAATATGTAACTTAACTTTATCATAAAAAATTAAATTCTCAGCACATATTTCGCGTTGACTGAACTATAATATATTAAATAATCATAGAATTAATATAGTATATAATATTCTTTACTGATTGGTCTATCATTGAATTTTTTCTAATTAAAAAAATGATTTGACTGTAATATATCGTAAAATAAATCGTATTTTTATATAATATGTTTATTAATCAAAACTATTTTAATTTAACTCTACATTTATTCTAACTTAATCAGGGTGGTCACAAGTTTCAGTTTATTCATTTCCCTGATATTTCCCTGACAATTTACTGACATTAAAATCATTTTCCCTGACAAAATTCTTTTTTAAGAAAAATATAAAAGTTTACAGAAAATGAGTAACCGTTATGAATTTTAACAATTTCTTAAAATGACAATTATAACACTTCCTAAATACAATTATTTTCTACAATTTTCAACTAAACTTCATCTTTAATTCAATCGTTTTAAATAATTTTCCGAAATTTCTTCTATATATAGATATATAGAATTAAATTATTTAAATACAGAAACGCAATTTTTTATGGTAATTGTAACTGACCATGTTTTTTTCCAAAGTTTTTAAAATATATTATTTTCTAAAAATTATAATAAAAAAATTCTTACAATTAAGATTTTAAAAATATTTTTAAATAATTTTTATAAGAAAATAGTTTTCTAATTATATACAATTGAAAAATTTCCAAACAATATGGAAATTTGGTAAAATCATTTGAAAATAATTGAATTTTTAAAAAATATAAATAAAAATCATCACATTTTCGAATAATTTTAATTATAAATTAATATGACCATGAGTTTTTCGAAATTTCAATAAGTCTGAAAAAGTATATTTTCATAATTTTTTTTACTTTGTTCTAGGATAATTAAATCTTAAAAAATTATGATAAAAGAATTCTAAGAATTAGATTTCAAAAATATGTAATGTTTCGAAAATAATTAAATTTCTTAAAAGAATTTTTGTATAATTTAATTAAACTAATTAATTTTTTTTTTTTTTTTTTATTGTTTATACTCCTGCCCTCTTGGCCTTACGCACTTCGACAAGAGTCCCCGAGAAATACTTTTTTGGATTAAGCATAACCATTCTACATATGAAAATTCTATATATTAACCTAATTTTTTGCGTCTACAGCCGACTTTATTAGGAGTACTCGCATTACGCCTGGACCACCCGTCAATGGGTTTTCTCGCCAGAGAAGAGGGAAACTGTAGAAAACCTCTCTGAGTACAACCGGTTTATCGACAGTCGAGTTCTAATGGTGTGTACCGGACAATAATCGACGGTGCACATCATTATACCTCGACGTCAAACCTCCCGCTCAGATTGTCTCACGTGCCGGAAAAATACCAAGCCAAGTGGGCGCGAACCAAGGATACTTTATACCCTTGGTCCTTAAACGACCACCAACGCCAGGCACTTATCCGACTGAGCCAATCTGTCGGTTCAACTAATTAATTTTTTGATAAATTTTAATTAAATACTTTAAACATGATTTTTTTCTCCAAAATGTTAAAAATAATTCTAAAATATTATTTTTGCATTTATTTGAATTTTTGGAATAATATGTAATTGAAAATACTGAAAGTATTGAATTTTAAAAATTAGAAGCTAATTTTCATAATTTTAATTGATTTTCATTTTTAAATTTACATCTAAAGATTTTTCATTAACATTACAAAAGTCAATAGAAATCAAAATAAGTTGCAGTTTTTTACTAAAAATTGTGGAATTTTGTTTCAATGTTTAGAAGAAAAATCTAAAAAGTAGCAATTTTTGAAAATAAGTCGAAAAAAGTCTCAATTTTCTTAATTTCCCAGACAAAAAACTTTTTTCTTGTCATTTCTCTGACTTTACTGACAAACACTTTTTTCCTGACTTTACAGACTTTACTGACATGTGGCCACCCTGTTCATTCTGACCTAACTCTATATTAATTAATAATTTCCTCTATAATTGAACTTCACAATTCCTTGTGTTCCCATAGGCGTTTACTCAAGAGCACCTTAATGAAAAAACTGTAGACTGGATAGTCAAAAAATATTTACCATACAACTTTTTCGACGATGAAGAAACACAGGAGTATTTTCTGTATTTAAACCCATCAGCACAATTTCCGAAAAGAAATGAACTTAAATCATTGATAGCTACACGTTTTGAAAATATGCAAAAAGCTGTGATGTCCATTGTTCAGAATAACAAATCAAAAATTTCCTTCACACTAGACAGTTGGACTTCAATTGCGGGTAAATCGTACCACGTAATAACCATTCACTTTATAAATGATGACTGGGCCTTACAATCACTTTTAATTGACTTCTGTGCTGCAAATGGTGAGCATACAGGTAGAGATATTGCCCTAATTTTTTATAAAGTTGTAAAAAATTATGGTTTAGAGGAAAAAATTCAGGGAATTACAGTGGACAACGCATCATCGAATACCACCTTTATGAAAGAGCTATCATATTTGATAAATTTTGATTCAAAGAACCAACACTTTCAGTGTTATGCGCATGTCGTAAATTTAGCAGCACAAGACCTATTAAAACAACTTAAGTTAGAAGATGATAATGTGGAATGGGAAAATGAAAATTTGGAAGAGTTAGAATTAGATAGTGACGATGATAATTGCACTCAAAATGAAAATTGTGATGAGAATGAAGAAATGGAAACAGAAGTCGTCATTGAATGTGAGAAACTTAGTTGTAAAACGCCACTTGCAAAACTAAGACGACTTTTCTCTAAGCTAAAGAACTCTGAACAGTGGAAAAATAAACTAAAAAGTTGCTGCGAATCCTGTAACGTAAAATTCAGGTCTCCAAATGTCGATGTCAGTACGAGGTGGAATTCAAGCTATGAAATGATTAAATTGGGACTTGAAATGCAGAAACCCTTAATATTGCTGTGCGAACATAACGAAAATTTAAAACATCTATTTTTAGGAAACGAGGAATGGCTAATTTTGCAAGAAGTATGCAAGCATTTAAAACATTTTCAAGTTTTATCGAAGCTTTTGAGTGGCGACAAATATGTGACTCTACCTTATGTTGTCATAGGATTTAATATGCTGGTTGATAAATTGGATGAGAGTATTAAAGAAATGGAAGAGCAAATTTCTTCCAATATATTGCAACAAATTCTGAAAGCTCTTCAAGCAGCTCGTGCCAAACTTTTTAAACATTACAACAAAAGCAACTGGATTTATTGCGCTTGTTTTGATTTTTGATCCACGACATAAAATTAAAATGTTTAAAAAAACAACTTGGGGAAGAGAAATGATGAAATACTCAGTACATGTTTTTGAGACGATTTATAGAAATATATATTATATTTCTAAAGTTAAAGAGGTAAAAATGTTAATTATTAAAAATTTTAAAAATAGTAGTGTTGTCGCCGTAAGAAACAACTAATATTATTATTTTTGGTGAGTTGGTTACTCAACTGAGAGCCAACTCTACTTTATTTATTTAACAAGTAAAAGTACAAAAACTTGGAGATAATCAATCCTTCCAATTCTTCACTGAGCCTTATTGGAAGACAAACGTGCTATCACTTTGAGTAGCGACTAATTAATCTGACCACACCTGCTTATGCTTTAGTTTTAAAGGACTGTGAACTCGTCCCCACTCTTTACAATACACACTCATACTTTATACTGTCGACACCTCCCCCCTTTAAATTATCGATGATTTTTAAATTAATACATTTATTTAAAAATTCGATGCAGGTTTCCTTCTAGGAGGTTTCGAATGTAATTCAAAATTTTAATCCTTACAGATTTTTCTCAATAGTTTCATTCTAAGTTGGACCTGTATTATTAAAGTTACAATTTCTGTTACAATTCTGAATACAATATCTTATGAAATTTAAGGTACACTGTATAATTTCTTTTTTTTAAAGATTATAAGTACAATACTTGCATATTTTATATACTCTAAATTCGTCAAAAACTATTCTCTCGAACTCTCAAATCTTTCATGTTTTTCTAAGTCTTCTAGCATCATTTCACTTCTTACTAATTTCTGCTTCTTTCATTCTGGCTAAATTGAAAAACCTTAGTAATTTTGGTAATTTATCATTAGTAAATTTTAAATCGTCTTTTTTGAAATCTAATTCTATTCTGATCGTTTCCTTAAAGTATCTATTTATATTTCACAATTTCTTATCATTATAATTATTCTTTTCGCATTCTATAGCTAGAACTATTTCTTTTACAAATATACGTATATAACCTATGGCTGTTTTTCACAAATGTTTCATCGCTGAGTAATAATGGAGATTTTAGACAATTTTCGTTAAACATTTTTATTAAATCCGCGTCACAATTTTCTGTTTGATATATTAAATAGCTCGATTCGTTTCTCTTACAACTTTATATTCTTCTATAGTGCTACATTTTTCTAAGTCTGTCTTGTCAATCGGTACGTATTCAGTTTTCGTTTGTAAAATGTATGGTTTGCTTTGTCATCGTTCGTTTCTTCTCAAATTGTCTTTAGTAAGTAAGTAAGTACTCAAATACTTAATCGCATTGTCATTGTCCATATCGTCATACTTTGTTTCTCTTCTTACATTAACATTATACCATCTGATCCTTTTGGTACGTTCGTTTCTTCATAATATCTTTGCTCTTCTTTATCTTCTTTAAATCGTGTAGACATATAATTCGCATCTTCCGTTAAAGTCTTCAACATTTACTGTAATGCTGGTCCATTTCGTCATATTTATTTCTTTTGTTTATTAATATCTTATTCGTCGTAATATTCTTCATATCGTGTTGATCTATTTTGTTATATTTGTTTTCTTGATTCATTTATATTTCATCATATAGTCCTACTGGAATGTCCTATTCGTCATAATATTCTTGATACCTTTTTCATTCATTTCGTTATATTTGTTTCCTTTATTGATTCATATTTTATTTTTCAGTCCTGCTTGAATATCCTAGTCGTCATAATATTATTATCTCATTGGTTCATTTCGTCATAATTGTTTTATATTTTATCATTCAATCCTACTTGAATATCCTAGTCGTCATAATGTTATTATCTTATTGATTCACTTTGTCATAATGGTTTCCTTTATTGATTCATAGTTTATCATTCAGTCCTACTTAAATATCCGAGTCGTCATATTATTATCTTATTGGTTCATTTCGTCATAATTATCCGATTCGTCATAATGTTATTTATACTTTGTTTTCTTCTATGTTTCTATATTTGTAATCAATATTTCTTTTATCCTTGTACGTTCAAATTTTCGTCGTAAAATTAACTATCCTTTTCTTTGTACTATTTTACATCTCTTTAATCGTATTTCATTTGCGTTATCATTATCTATTTAAGGTATTTCGTTTAATTGTGCTATTTCTGATTTCTTCCTTTTTTTAATCGTTGACATAAATCACATGTTTTGATAAAATCTTTAACATCTTTTGTAATGTTGGGCCAGTTTGTCATATTTTTTATCTTCTGTACTGTAATATCCTTAGAATAGTGTCCTCCTAATATTCCTTTATGTGCTTCTGCTATAATTTTTCTTCTATTTCTTTCAATGTGTTTCTTTATCAAATATATTTCCTTATCATCACCTTTCCATATTTTAAAAAGAATTCTTGATATTTTGCTTTTATCTATATCTTCGTAAATAATTCTTATTCTTTCTTCTCTAGTTTCTTTTTCTAAAAATTCTGTTAATTGCTCATTTGTCACCTGAGGACTAATTTTTATTTTGTTATCTTCTTCTGTTTCTTCGTTCGTTATCCAAATTTCTTTTATCCTTGTCGGTCCAAATTCTCGTCTTATGATTAACTGTCCGGTTTCTTCTATTTTGTTTCTTTTCAATCGCATTTTATTCGCGTCATCATTTTCTTTTTGAGGTATATTTCTTATCCATTGTACTTCTTTAGTATCTGTAGTCAATTTCATAGTCTTTATTACTTTGAATTCATCTTTAATTATTGATTGATCACTTTCTTCCGTCTGTGAATCTATTTCCATATTTTCGTTTTTATTTTCGTCATCAACTATTGAATTGTCGTCTTCTGTTTGCGTATCTATTTCCATGTTATCATTTTCTTCGTTTACACCTGTAGTACGCGCGTTCTGCTGTTCTAACGTGTCATATGTACCATCTGTTGTCATCTGAACCCTTGGAATTCGCGATAAGGCGTCAGCATTTGTGTTAGCAACTCCTTTCTTATAAATAATTTCATAATCATATTCTTCCAATTTTAGTCTCCATCTCATTAATCTGCTTGTCGGATCTTTTACATTAAATAACCAAACTAAGGGTTTGTGATCTGTTACAATTTTAAATCTTCGTCCAAAAAGATGGTGTCTAAAATGTTTAACTGCCCATACAATTGCTAATAATTCTTTTTCAGTCGTCGTGTAATTTATTTCAGCTTTATTTAATGTTCTTGAAGCAAATGCTATTGGTTTATCTTCTCCGATTTGTCCTTGTGATAAAATTGCTCCTATAATCCTTCATTTGATGCATCAGTTGTTAAAACGAAAACTTGATTCCAATCTGGAAATTGTAGAATCGGTGCTGATATTAATTTATCTCTTAATTCGGAAAATGCGTTTTCTTCTTTCTGTGTCCACTCAAATGTAATTTCCTTTCGTAGTAGTTTAGTTAATGGATTTGCTATTTTAGAGAAGTTTTTAATAAATTTCCTGTAATAACCAATAAGCCCTAAAAATTGCTTAATCTGTTTTTGAGTTTTTGGTCTTGGATAATTCTTCACTTTTTCAATTCTATCTGCATTTGGCTTTATACCTTCTTTTGTAATAACATGACCTAAATATTCCAATTCTGGTCGCAAATATTCGCATTTATCAGGCTGTAATTTGAGTCCAACTTGTCGTAGTCTTATAAACAAATTCTTCAAATTTTTATTATGTTCTTCCAAAGTTCTTCCGTAAACAATAATATCGTCAATATAAGCAAAACATCCATTACCTATTAGTCCTTTTAATCCATTATTTATCATTCTTTGAAATGTTGGAGGGGCATTTTTTAAACCAAAAGGCATTCTATTATATTCATAATGACCTTCGTTTGTGCTAAAAGCTGTTTTTTCTTTGTCCTTGGGATTCATTCCTATTTGATGAAATCCGGAAGCAAGATCAAAGCAAGAAAAGAATTTAGAATTTCCTAATTGTTGAATAATCTCATCAATACATGGCAAAGGATATTTATCTAAAATAGTTTTTTCATTTAGTTTCCGATAATCTATAACAATTCGCCATTTTACTTTGCCTGAAGCGTCTTTTTTCTTTGGAACTATCCATAACGGTGAATTGAAAGGAGACATGCTTTCTCGAAGAATATTTTTCTTTAACATTTCTTTAATTTGTTCGTAAACTTCTTCCTGTAACATAGGTGGATATCTATATTGTTTTGTATTTACAGGTTGATCGTCTGTCGTTCTAATTGTATGCTCTGTTAATTTAGTTAAAGGTAAAGGGTCGTTTCCTAATGGAAAAATGTCGTGAAATTCTGTTATAATTCTTAGTGAATCTTCTTTTCCTTCTTTTATGTGGTCTAGTCGTGTTTTCGATAGTAATTCTTTAATTCTTTCACTACTGTTGAATTGATAAATTTTTTCGTCACTCAACTTATTTATAGAATCTATCCATAAGTCTTCATAAGCATCATACATACTTTCAATTTTTGCTGTATTTGGTGGTAAAATCGGTTTTCCTTCATAATTGTATTTTGTAACTGCTGAATATCCTCCTTCAAAATTAATGAAACAGATTTTATCTCTCTTATCTGCACTAGATTGCGGATGAAGTATTTTAGGCCCTAAATTTAAAATACCTTTTTCCAAGTCAATTTTAAATTTTTGATCGTAAAGTAAATTCATTCCAATTAAACCGTTTTCTCTAAATGCATTTTCATCTTTTGTAACTTGAAAAACTGATTCTTTACCGTAAAGTTTTAAACAAATAGAATATTCGAACATTATGGGATTGTTTCCGATTGTTAAAACATTATGAGGCGCGTATTTTTTAAAGTTTTTCCCTTCTAACATACTTTCTTTTATAATTGATATATTTGATCCTGTATCAACTACAAATTTTCCTGATGCTAACTTATCAAATTTTAAAGCCACAATAGGTGTGTCGTGTCTTCTTCGTTCTCTTGGTATCGGTGGAAAGTCGTGCTTAGCGGGTTCTCCGATAAAGAAAATTCTTCGCTTAGCTGCACTCGGTCTGGTGGTTTGGTGTTGATTGGTCGTGACTGAAAATTTTTAGTTTTTTCTTGACGTGGTGGTAAACCTTTTAATTTTCCTCTACAAACATCCTCTGTATGTCCTAAATTTTTACAATGGTTGCATTTTTCTAAATTTCTCGGTTTGCTAAATCTTGGTGTTGGTACTGGGTTTTCATTTCTTGGGTTTCTGGTAAAATTGTCAATTCTTCTTTTATCTTTCAAATTCACGTTAATTTCTGAGGCAATATTAAAACATTCATTCAGCGTTTTCGGTTTCTGAGGACGGATTCTAATTTCAAATTCTTCACGTATATTTCTTAAGAATGTGCTGACACTTGCATTTGTTTCTATTTCCTGTCTTACGAAAGTTTCTTGAGGTGTTATATTCATACTATCTATAGACTGCCTGATTTTATCCTGACACTGCATAAATCTTGAGGTGAATGACTCTAAACCTTCATTTTTGCCCATTATACATGAATCGCGAGCCCTTTGAAGTGATTCTAAACTATCTTTTTCTCCAAATAAAATTCTTAATCTCTCAAAAAAATCGGCAAAGGTTTTAACTGCATCTGCTCTAATTGTATTTGCTGCTCTTCCTACTAATTTTTGTGCAATTATTGCATGCAGTAATGTTAATCTTTCATTTCTGTTCGTTTTTCTTTTAGATAATCTTATTAGATGAATGAAATTTTCTAAACCGCTTCCGTTAAATTCTGGTACTAATTTTATGCTTTTCCCAAAATCATATTCTGTAACTTCTTCTAATTCTTCGTGATCGCTATTTAATTCGTTTTCATTTAAGGGTAAACCTTCCTCTCTTCTAACTGGTTGTTCCATCGCTACTAATCTCGTTTCGAATCTCTCCATTTTTGCAAGAATATTTTGCAAATGGTCATTTGAAGCACTTGATGTTTCTGGCATGATGTTTAGAATATTGTCTAATTTTAGTCTGTCAGTCAGTGATATTGAAAGGGATGAACTGTCTGTGTCTATTGTTTCGTTTTCCCTACTTTCTCTATATGAATTTAAATCCAGTTTAATTTTATAAATTTCCTATATCGTTTCGTACAATTTTTATTTTATATCCGTTCGCGTTTTCTAATTTAAAATTTCATTTCTTGCAATCCTGCTACAAGGAGTACACAAGAATATGAAATTCGTTTTTTTTAGTTTATTGTCGATGGCAATACTCATAAAATCACGGAGTATACCAACGCTTTAAAACAAACTTAGCCACACCCTATGAAGGTCGCCGTTCAACGTACGTAAAGTGGACTTATACTTTTGTTCTAAAGATTCGTAATTTTCTTTTATATACCTTACTGTTGGTCTGGATCGTAGTTCTGGATAATCTCGAACTCTGCTTCGTAGATTTGGATAACTCTCTGGATACCTCTGTAGATCTGGATAACTCTGGATACCTCTCTGTAGATCTTGATAACTCTCTGGATATCACTCTGTAGATCTGGATAACTCTCTGGATACCTCTCTATAGATCTGGATAACTCTCTGGATACCTCTCTGTAGATCTGGATAACTCTGGATATCACTCTGTAGATCTGGATAACTCTCTGGATACCTCTCTGTAGATCTGGATAACTCTCTGGATATCACTCTGTAGATCTGGATAACTCTCTGGATACCTCTCTATAGATCTGGATAACTCTCTGGATACCTCTCTGTAGATCTGGATAACTCTGGATATCACTCTGTAGATCTCTGCTTTTTCTTTACTTTCTCGTTCACTTTAGATAATCACTTTGTTTATCTGGAACTAACTCTGGGTTCTGGATACTCAAAATCTGGATGAACTTCCAAAATTTTTTGAATATCCTAGCGCTGCCACCAATTATGTTGTCGCCGTAAGAAACAACTAATATTATTATTTTTGGTGAGTTGGTTACTCAACTGAGAGCCAACTCTACTTTATTTATTTAACAAGTAAAAGTACAAAAACTTGGAGATAATCAATCCTTCCAATTCTTCACTGAGCCTTATTGGAAGACAAACGTGCTATCACTTTGAGTAGCGACTAATTAATCTGACCACACCTGCTTATGCTTTAGTTTTAAAGGACTGTGAACTCGTCCCCACTCTTTACAATACACACTCATACTTTATACTGTCGACAGTAGAAACAATGAATATTATTTTTATATATAGTTTAATTCATCCCTCGTTAAAACATTAGTAATTAAAACATTCTTTATAATATATATTACTTTTACTTTTAGTGTTATTTTTTTTAATATGTTTGAAATTTGTTTTAAATATGTAAAATATTTGATTCTACTTAATCATAAAAAATTGATTTATTTAATTATTTATCAGACAACTTTGAATCCAGCAACTTCAAATGTGCAAATTGATGTAAGTGATGAGGATGATGAATTAGATATCAGCTTATTTTTTGACGATCCTGAACGTCCAAGTCGAAAAGCTGATAACAACGATTGGAGATACGAATTAGATTTATATCTGATGCAGGAAAGAGCAGAAAAATCCATTGATATTTTAGAATGGTGGAAAAGAAATGAATCTTTATATCCAAATTTAGCTTGCATGGCTCGAGATCTTTTGTCAATTCAGGCTACATCAGTCGCATCAGAACGAGCATTTTCTCGGAGTTCCTTAATTATAAGGAAGCATCGTAACAGGCTCAGTAACGACTCAGCTAAACATTTAATGTGCCTAAACTCATGGGTTACATGTTCACTTTCATCTTTGATACAATCAACACTTCGTGAAAAAAAATAATGGGCTTTATTTTATTAAAACTACTTTTATTATCTATTACAATACATTTAACTTTTGTTTTAATTTATGTTACGATTTTTAGCACGACGATGTAACATTAATTTTGATTTTTTTAGTCACGAATACACACAATTGCGTGTAATGTTAAATATTCCTGCACTATCAAGACGATTTTTGTACGCCGATCTCCTTTTTCTTTTTAAAATCATCAACGGATGATTACACAATTACTCACAATTACTCTCGTCACTAAATTTGTACGTACCCGTCAAATCATCGCGTAAATCTACTTTGTTTAGACTACCGCGTATGAGAACGAACTATTTGTCTAATTCAGTGATAAACAGATTATATAGTGAGGCGAATGATTATCATGAGAGTGTTGACTTCATAGGATTTTCTCTTAAGGGGACTTTCTGGTTTAGAATTTCAAAAAAATAGATTTTTTTTTTTGCTTAAAAATGTTCCTTAGTATCATAGAATTACTGTCCCAAAACGATTTTTAAAAAATATGTACAAAAACAAAAGTTATAACAATATTTATGACGGTATGTATTTCAACAACAATCTACAGTTATCTTATTTACATATTTGGTGTTCCTCTTTTATTGATATTAGCTTGAAACATGTTACTCGAGGGTTTTTGGGGTCGCTGATTACGAATTTGATGTCAGTTTTTGAAAATACAAAATGGCGGATCCAATATGGCGGACGAAAAAATAAAAATTCAACCGGATTTGCTTAAAACTTGTTACTCGGGGGTTTTTGGGGTCGCTGATTACGAATTTGATGTCAGTTTTTGAAAATACAAAATGGCGGATCTAATATGGCGGACAAAGATTAAGAAATTAATTAAATTTAGTTGAAAATGGTTACTTGTGGCCTTTTGAGATTGCTAGTTATGAATGTAGGCACAAAACATTAACGTTCTAGGAACGTTTTAAATACATATACACTGAAAAAAAATGCTATAGAATCTAAAGATATGCTATTGCGGGCTGCCAAAAGCAGATATTGTTGAATGAATAGCATATGTTCAAAATCTTAAAGCATTGCGTTTGAATCAAATACTTCATTATCAATTTTGAAAGTAATACTGTCCGCCATATTAGATCCGCCACTTTGAATTTCCAAAAACTGACATCAAATTCATAATCAGCGACCCCAAAAACCCCCGAGTAGCAAGTTTTAAGCAAATCCGGTTGAATTTTTATTTTTTCGTCCGCCATATTGGATCCGCCATTTTGTATTTTCAAAAACTAACATCAAATTCGTAATCAGCGACCCCAAAAACCCCCGAGTAGCAAGTTTTAAGCTAATCCGGTTGAATTTTTATTTTTTCGTCCGCCATATTGGATCCGCCATTTTGGATTTTCAAAAACGGACATAAAATTCGTAATCAGCGACCCCAAAAACAGCGGGATACGAAGTTCTGTTGTAATAAAAAGTTGTTTGATATTCATGACTCAATGAATTATGTTATGAAAACTTTAAACGCGTTTTTCTCGAAAACTCATTTTTCAAACTGGTACAGAGCTTTTCTCGAAATCTACCGAACCGATTTTGAAATCCCAAAAATTTTTCGATTCTTTATTTAAAAAACTGGTGCCTAAACCTCTAAAAACTCATATTTCTACCGCCTGTGTTTTTATATGGAGGTAAATTGACCCAAAAACACGGCGTTTTTGCGAGTTTTTGAGAAAAATGTACATATAAAATAAAAAAACCTTTAAAAAAAATCGTTTTTGAGGTTTAGGCACAAGAATAAATCCTTATGAAGAGATTCCCGTTTGGAACTTGAATTTATGTATTACAGGTTGCCCGGAATCTAACGTACCAAAAAAAAGGTATCTTTTGGAAGACGCCACCTACAGCTATGAAATTGAACTAAATACACTCAAACATATTTTTTAAATTTTCTCTACGCAATGTGCTACAATGTCCAAAAATAGTTTTTACTGTTCTTACAATAAAAGTTTTAAAACCTTCCTTTTTTGTCAATTCTAAACCAGAAAGTCCCCTTAACGAATTTGTAAAGCAAATGCGTATTATAATTTTTTATAATAATAACGCCATTGTATAACTTATCATTCTTCGCAACACAGTTGTAAACAAAACCTTTTATAAATTATTATTTTAGTACCTATGTACGAATGGGAAATGTTCGTAAAAATGTTATAAATAAATAATAAATATACTTTTGTCAAAATTAAACTAAAATTGTAATTATTTATTCAAAATACATAAGAATTTGTAAAGGATAAGCCATTGCTAACACTGAAACTTTCTGATTACTGATGCAGTTTTCACCAATTTTATGCTATTGATTTATTAACTCTAATTAAAATTTCGAGACATTAATTAATGATTGTTAAAATTAAAGACTTAAGTAATAGACTTTAAATTTTTAAACTATTAAACCCAAAAGTTAAGTTGAATTAGAGATTACAAAAACCGATAATAATTAAATACAAAATGTTAATCTAATATTAACCTAATAATGTAAATGTTCATTTTACTTACGAACCTTATTAGTATCAATGCTTATTGCAATAATAAAAAAATAAAGTTTCACTTAAATAATTTCATAAAAATATTTATTAGAAAAGTTTTCGTTTTTTAAAGAAATAATTTATTGAAATAAAAATGACTAATTGCCTAAATAATTTAGTTTCATTGTCATTCTGACACATACAATATATTTATGTTAGCCGTTTTGTCATTTTTAGAACAGTTTCAATAACAAATAACAAAATATCAACGATAAGAATGAGAACCTCTGAGAACCTTTGAGAATGAGAATCTCGTTCAAATGAGACGAGATGAGATGAGATGTTAAACAAAACAACGATCAGTTGTCTCATTACTTCTTATTTCTCGATAAGTTCGCTCAAATGCATCTCTACTCTATAGTGACAAAAAAGTTAAGACAAATGAAAATTCGACAATGTGAAAGTTTATTGCTTTAGAAATTCGACGTTTTAAAAATTCAATCTTTTATAAATTCGGTGTTTTGGATATTCACTCATACGAAAATTAGGTTTCCTACAAATATGGTTAAATAAAAATTATTTAAAATATAATTTCAACTATATATTAATGGTTGTATACCAAAATATGGTTATAAATATAGAAATGCTGCGATATACAAATTCTGATAATTGACAAATCTTTTAGGTTATAATCCCTTTATATAAACTTTTATGTACTTAACCCTAGAAGGAGTAACTGGGGTGTCTAGACACCCCAAGCTAAGTTCAAAGTATTCCCATGGCTTAACCAATAATTTTTTTACGCTCAAAACCCGTTGATAAATTAGTTTGAACCTCTATCTTTTGACACCAGTATGTGCCGCCAAAAGTTTTGCTCTCTTTTTTTTTGCTCTCTATCTCCTGTTAAAATACGTCTGGGGTGTCTGGACACCCCAGTTACTCCCTAACGTTAGAAAAATTGTCAAGATAAGTAAATTCAAATTTTTTAAAAAAATCGTTGTTAATCAGTTAAAATCATCTGATAAAGTATAAATTGATAGGTTATGCATGAAAAAGTTGTATTTTATAAAAAAGAAACATTTTTATACAAAAATTCTATTTTTATGAAAAATAGACATTCTGTATTTGTAACAACTTATGAAATTTGAGTTAAGATTTATTAAAAATTTATGTGCTCTCTCTACAGTCAGAAATTAAATTCTAATACAGAAAAATGTAGTATATGACAGTCAAATTTAAATTATAAATTCTATATTGTTAATAATATTTCAACATATATTAGAAGTATTAAAAATTGTTAATTAAAACTTTGATTAAATATTAATTTACAGAATCATTTCATAAGTTATTAATTTTAATGTTAATATATTCATGGGTAAGTCCACTGACTTTCGTCTGAGAGTCGTTGCGACCATATTTTTAAAAAATCTAATTTTCATATATGTGAAACTCGATGATTTTCTGAGTTCATTAATCATAATATTATGTTATAAATTTTATTTCGTTTAATAATATTAATTATCAAAAGTAGGTGGTTCACGATGTGATTTCGTAACCTTAAATTTTTCAACGTTTTAAAAGACGTTATTATTCAAAAACTATTAAATATTAAGGGTTGGTACTTACCACAAATATAAATCTTTCCATTCCTGCACGTTGTAAGGACCAAGATGAACTAAAAATTCTATTATTTGTGGACGAAAATTGATTTTAAAAATTTTTTTATCCAAAAAAATTACGCTTTTTGTATCACTTACAACTTTTTTGTCGGACCTCAAAAAAATGTGGGATTTTGCAAATATTTCTTTAAGAACATAATTTATCTTCTATTGAAATTTAGCGAAGGTGTTTTTCTTCGTTTTCGAAATAATAATTATAAAAAATTTTGTATGCAAAAAGGTTAATTCTAAGACTTGAAGTTGATATTGACACTAAAATAACAATGCTTGTTGTTTATTTCAAGCATTATAATTAACCTTTTTGAACAAAATTTTTTATAATTATTATTTTGAGAACGAAGAAAAACACCTTCGTCAAATTTCAATAGAAGATAAATTATGTTCTTAAAGAAATATTTGCAAAACCCCAAATTTTTTTGAGGTCCGACAAAAAAGTTGTAAGTGAAACAAAAAGTGTAATTTTTTTGGATAAAAAAATTTTTAAAATCAATTTTCGTCCACAAATTATAGAATTTTTAGTTCATTTTGGTCATTAGAACGTGCATAATGGAAAGATTTATATTTGTGGTAAGTACCAACCCCTAATATTTAATAGTTTTTATATAATAACGTCTTTTAAAAAGTTGCAAAATTTAAGGTTACGAAATCACATCGTGAACAACCTATTTTTGATAATTAATATTATTAAACGAAATAAAATTTGTAACATAATATTATGATTAATGAAATCAGAAAATCATCGAGTTTCACATATATGAAAATTATAATTTTTTAAAATATGGTCGCAACGACTCTCAGACGAAAGTCAATGGACTGACCCTCATATATATTAAGTTTGTAAAATTTTAAATTTATAACACCATTTTTAGTAAATATTAATTGTTTAAGTCCATTTTATAGTTCATTTTTATGATTTCCACTATTCGTCAATTGTCTTTAATTTCTTTCACTTCAGATACGTTCAAATAATTATATTTTTTGGAAGTAATACAAAAACTAATTTTTTCCCCTAAAAGTGTATCTATTCAACTTTAAAAACCTAAAATAGTTTTTAAATTAGTCAAATTTTTAAGAAACTACGTTTTTTGTGAAAAAAGTCAATTTTGCAATTTTTTGGTGGTTTTTGGGGTTTTTATGGTTTTTTCAAAATTTTTTTAATTTATCAAAATATGAATAATATTATTGTATTCCTTACTAAAAAAACAATTATTTCATTACAATAAATTTTTTTACGTCAAATATAAACCTTATAAAACAAGTTTAAAGCATGGGGTGTCGGGACATCCCAGTTACTCCTTAGAGGGTGAGTAAATTAACGTACTCCTTCTAAGGTTAAAATTTCAATTAAGCCAAATTTTTATTTTTTAAAATGCATGCTGTAAAAAACTCTAAACAACTAAATGTTCTATTCTTTCATATTTCCCTACATGAATATTTTTATAAATTGAAATACAATCAAAATAAAAAATGTATTTAATAAATATTTCTTCAAATGAGCAATTCCACGGGAAGTGATCTGAAGAATTTTCGATAATAGTACTGACCGAATTTGTTTCCTCATATACATGGAATAAAAATGTATCCTTTCTTAAAAAAGACATGGAGTGGAAAGGTCGAATGTATCGAAAAGTATCGAAGTAAAGAATGGGCAATGAGAATGTAAAATCTTAATAGAAGGGTGTTTTTAAAATTGTTTGTACATGTGAAGGTGGCGCTGCAGTCGTATGTTATTTAAAAAGAGCGCGAATATATAAATTTTATTTTTGTTAAGAGAAAGTACTCATAATAAATCTTATTTTGCATTGTCAAAAAAAACGTCAACATTTCAAATATAAATAAGCAAATTATTAACTGAAAAAATTTGAATATTATTATTAATGAAATAATGGACTTGGACAATGGACATATAAAAACTAGCACCGTAGACGGCCGCTTGCGGCCGTCGGAGGAGCTAGTAAAAGTTTTTTCAAAATGTATACAAGTTTTTTCAAAATTTTTTGAATTACCGCTTACTCAAAATCTTGGTCGGTTTTTCAAAAAAGGCACATAACTTTTTTCTTTGTTAACCAATTAAGATGATTTTTTTTGGAAAATACTCATAATAAGAAGCACTTTAAAGAAAAAAATAAAGAGAAAAAAAAATTGTTTTTGCCCGAAAAAAATTTAAAAAAATTTTTGAATCAAAATTTTGTAAAAAATACCTCTTCGATTTGAAAAATTTTTTTTGTTGTTATTGTCTATAAGCCCGGTTTTGAAATTTTGTTTTTAAATATTTTTTTAATAACAATAAGTTTTAAAAAAATCATAAAACGTAAAATAAATTTTTTAGCTTCAATCATCAGAAAATTAATCAAAAAACCTATTAAAAGAATGTTTGAGTGTTTCTGATGTATAACAAAAGTATACCAATTTAATAAATTGTTTAAACACGTTCTTCAGATCACTTCCCGTGGAATTGATCAAATACTAATTTCTTGTGATAAAAATTTGTTTAAAAGAAAACTCGAATTATTACAGTTCTGATAAGTAGAAATTTTAAATTTTTTATTTCCATGTCACAGAAATTGTTGCAAGTTCCATGTGGGAGGAGTATTCATGCGTCCCAGAAAATATCTTCATGTTTTTTTGCCCGACTTTCGGGTTTTTCGGGTTCAGGACATTTTAGTGTTCCAAAACCGAACAACACTCCGTTCGGTTCAAATTTTGTAGTAACTCGAATGAATATTCGACATTTGAACTAAGCTAACTCGAATGTCGAATTCTCGAAATTCGAATTAGGCGAAAAAATTTGAACATTTTGGTTCGAATTATTTTGCACAGCTCTAAAATATTAGTTAAAAAATGCGTATCATTCAAATTTTTTTAAGATAAGATGTCCGATTTAGTCTGATCGGTGCGCAATTTTATAAACATTTATTTTTTAAAAAATTTATTAAAACAAATAATATTTGTAACCTCTAAACTGAATTGTCCACGACAATAAAATTTTTCCTACTGTAAAGTTGGCGCGCGTTTTTAATAAAAAAAATTCGTCATGTATATTCCAAATTGAAAATACTAAACAAATTTTTGGGAGATTCCAGAATAGACTACTGAGTACACTTCCTTTGAGTTTCATCGCAGTAATCAGTGTAAGTTTCATTAATTTATTGTAAACGCATTTTGTGTTATTAATTATTTTTAAAAACGTTGTAATATTTTGTTATAATGCAAAAAATAACAAAAATTTCAAAAAACAGTTAAAAGTGTTTTTTTGCTTTATTGTACACTACAGATTTTTATAAAAGTTTTAAGATTTTAGAAAATCAATAAAAAGTTTTTAACACAGTAGAGCTGGTCAGGCCCAAACACTTAAAAAAAAGTTTTTAAGAAAAAATGTTATAGAGAAAAGTTGTTTGTATTTTCCTAATTTAAAATAATATAAAGTTAGAAATTTGAAAAAATTAAGTTTTTAAAATTTTGAAACTACTGTAGTTTTTGTAGTTTTCAACAAAAATTTCAAGTTAACAAACTTAGCCTTCATTTTTACACCAACTTTAAGTGTGTTAAATTTAAAAACGATCCAATAAAGTTTTTCAAGAGTTATCGTGGGAGCATCATTACCGTCTACAGACGGACAGACAGACACACAGACAGACGCACTCGCCGGACCATGTTTTTCGGACTCAGGGCACCTCAAAACGTAAAGATTTCATAAAATTAGCAAAAGTCAAAATTCGACTAAAACTAATACCTTCTTATGTGATGAGAATGTATTAAAGTTAGTTTTTTGACAGTTTTTAAAAAATAACACGAGGAGTTCAGGGTTGGGCAAAAAGTTGACAACAGCAAAGTTGTAGCTGATGCAAAGCCGAGAAATAAAGTCTCAGATAGCAAAATCGCATATGCAAGAATGTCGGAGATAATAGAGTCGGAATATTGATTTTTTGTCAAAAAAGCACCCAAAAAAATATATATAGAGAGTGATTTTTCCGTAAATTACGACTTTTTTGTGTACAAGTATGTTTTTCAAGTATTTTGAGGTAGGAATATGTCAAAATCAATTGACTGACTTTTATTCCTTAAAAAAAATTCTATTTTCAGTGTTATTTTAGGATTTTTTTTAGTTTTTTTGACCATTTAAGAGATTATACCTTCGAAAATTGAGTTTTTATGAAAAAATGTTATAGAAAAAAGTTGTTTGTATTTTCCAAATCTAAAATAATAATTATGGGTGATTCTCCACAAAGCGGTAACTTTTGAATATGTTAAAATTTTTTTTTTAATTAAATTTTTTGGAAATTTTTTATTTAGATCTTTTTAATAAAGCTTAAGAATGATTATTTTATAGATATTTGAGCTTAATTCTTTCTTTAGTTTTATATACAAACAATTTAAAAATTTGTAATTTAAAGGTTAAATAATTTATTTGAAAAAGTTAATTTTCGACTGTTAATAATTATAAATAGTGTAAATAAGCAAATAATTACTTTAAACTGCTTTAATTAATAAATAAATAATATTTTTACTCATACCTGTTATTGAAATTACATGTTTTGATACAGGTTAATCGAGGTTAATTGTATTCATTCAAAAAAACAAAACACTTACATTACGCGAAAAGAAATTAGGAACTGGAGTTTACAGGAACAAACTGGTATCATAAATAACTATTAGATTCTACACAAAGATGGAGCACCAGCCAGAGTACCATCGAGACCAGAATTCAACAAAGGAAACGTCAACTTTGAGTTACAATTATATCCCACAACTGAAGTCAATGGATTAGGCGATTACGTTCCAGAAGAAGTTGAAGACATTCTTCAAATTCAGAAAGTCAAATTAAGTGATGTCATTCATGACGAAAACGTCGTAATTCGTAAGTGTATAAATTATTTATATGTCTATTATAACTTAATAATTGTAAAATTATTTGGAACTTAAATATATTGTTTTTAAATAAATATTTAATTATTATCTATTATTTTTCCATAGGCATTAAGATTTCAAAAAACTTCAAATTTTAAATTTGAAGTTTTAAAAATTTAATTATTTATAAGAATTGATACTGTAAATTACTACAAATTATTTTCAAGATTTCAATTTAATTATTTTCTAGAAATTTTAACTAAAATATTTTTAAATTTCACGTGTTTATAAGACAATTTGATGAAATTTCGAATAATTTTAAAGTCTTTAAATAAAATATTATATATATTTAAAAAAATGTAAATAAAAATGTTTCAAATAACTAGCTATTTATTTATTTTTAATTTTTAATTAAAATTTTTTACAATAATTCAACCTTTCTAACACGAAGGTATATCACAAAATATAATAACAACACTGCAAAAAAAACCACTCACAGCTATTACACAAATGCATATATTTGTTTCGTTATCAATACAAAAAGTCCGTATTGTCAACGAACACGACTTGCAATACTTAGATCAGTAAAATCTGCTTGCTGTCAAAGTTTACGTAGGGGTGCCCACAACCGGCGCACTTCCCCTATATTATATATTAATATTAATTTAACATTTAAAAATATAGTAATAGATACTTATAAATTATTGTAGAAAAACGAATTGATGTTATTGTAAAATACAGTTTTTCTAAGAGAATCACAATTCTATTTATTTTAATGTCTCATTCTATTTAGAATTTAAAAATTAATTCTTAGAAATTTCGTATCACTTTTGTTCTAATTATTTCAAATTTTTAATAATTCAAATTTATTTTGTGATAATATTATTGCAAAAGAAATTTATAAATTGATTGATTTTTCACTATTTTATAGAATGTGAAATTTTGTTCTCTTTTAAATTTTTTCGACGAATTTAATTAAAATTGTATATTGTATAATTATTTATTGTTAAAAATAGAAAGAGTTTGAAATCATTTGTTATCTTATTTATGAAAATTTATTAATATATTATTATTATCTCTAAGAGGCAGAAAATTTTCATGAAATGAACACAAAAATAATAACAAGACAAGAATACGCAAGTTTTATATTTTCTTAAATTTAATTTAAAATAATGAATTTTTTTGTTTGAAATTAAATTTTTTATATGCTTAATATAGAAAACTTTTTATTTTATTTGTAATAAACGAATAACAAACTTTATTTTGAGTCAATTCTGACGCAATTTTATTATCTGACAAGAATTATATGTATAGTGTAGTGTGTTATAGTCTTATATGACATAAAATACAATTCGACTTACTTTGGTTGCTCTTCAATTTAATCCTTAATATTTTCTTATGTTCCACTTATATTTTTCTCTCTGTTTAGAATATTACACTTCGCTTTTAACTTCCGGAATTTTTCCTTAATTGCCTTGACTTTACATATATCTTTATCTACTTTGACTTAACTTTAAATGTTCACAAAGCAATTCAATTTGATAAAATTGCCATGTGAGAAAGTTTAAACAATAAATAAAAGTCTGATTTTAAAATAACAATCCTATATTACACCACCGTCCAAAAGTATCAGGACGATTACATTCGACTCTATAAAAAAACATGACATCACTTTTTCAATCATATCTCGGAAATAAAAGGAGGTAAAAAAACTTAAATATGGTAAGAAAGCTGATTAAATTTTGCGTAAAATAAGCCGTCTTTGAAGTCATTTCGTTAATTATTTTTTAAGTTGTAAAACTCTTTAGAAATAAAAAAAAATATCAAATTTTCTCATTTTTGTCTCTTGATTTCAACTTTTTCAAAAATCTAGAAAAATTTAGATTAAAATTTTTCTAAAAACACAGAAATCTTCGTTAGAATTTCAGCTTTAAAATAAGCCTTCAAAAATTAAAAAAGGTGAATCCGTCTTTGATATATCATTAAAAATGTGAAGCCGTGTTTCGACCGATTGGTGCATTGAAATTTAACTGTGACGACTCGATTCTGGCTTCGCGCGGCTGCAAATGAGAGAGAAAGCAGGGACGAATTCATGCGGGGGAACGATGAACTTTTGAGTTTCTTTATATTACTCGTGAAACATCATTATTTATTATTCTCCAGCAAAAATTCGTCCCTGTTTTCTCTAATTCTCTGCCGCGCGAAGCAATCGGTCGAAACACGGCTTCACATTTTTAATGATATATCGAAGACGGATTAACCTTTTTTAATTTTCGAAGGCTTATTTTAAAGCTGAAATTCTAACGAAGATTTCTGTGTTTTTAGAAAAATTTTATCTAAATTTTTCTAGATTTTTGAAAAAGTTGAAGTCAAGAGACAAAAATGAGAAAATTTAATAATTTTTTTTATTTCTTTCTCACTCTACAACTTAAAAAATAATTAACGAAATGACTTCAAAGACGGCTTATTTTACGCAAAATTTAATCAGCTTTCTTACCATATTTAATTTTTTTGTACCTCCTTTTATTTCCGAGATATGATTGCAAAAGTGATGGCATGTTTTTTCATAGAGTCGAAAGTAATCGTCCTGATACTTTTGGACGGTAGTGTAAATCACACTCCACTTGATTTAATAAGAAACAAAGTAATACAAATATTTATCTTGATATAAAAACACTCCGTTATAAATTTCATGAATATAATAGATATAAGTTTCTTATTCGCCAGTCACGAGAGTACTGGCTTGTCGTTTCGTAAATTTTATTCGTCACAATATTTTCCGTCAACACTCAAGAAAATTCGTCAACGTTCATTTTCGTACATTCAATCACATTCGTTCTTCGACATACTGCCGGCCTTGAACTTGTTCAAAAATTTTTTAATTATCAATGGGAAGTGGAGATATTTTTTTTACTTCTCGCTTTAAAATTCCATTTTCGGTCTTGACAGTAACCACTCGAACAATACCATCGTCGACTAGGTGAGTTTCAATTACAACAAGAGTTCCGATTTTTATTACACTCGAACATCCAGTATGCCATTTACTCCGAACGTTTAACTCAGTTAAATATTTGCTATGCAATCTATTCCATAAATCATTTTTTATTTTTTGCATGTGTTGCCACGTTGACAATCCGTTTACAGGTATTGCCGAATAATTTAAAGTTGGAATAGTCATCAACGAATCATTTATTATAAAATGACCTGGTGTTAACGCTCGCATATCGTTCGGATCTGAAGACAATGGGGTGAGTGGTCGCGAATTGAGTACCGCTTCGATTTCACACATATAAGTATTCAGTTCTTCAAACGTAAAACGTAAACGTCCTCCACAAATGGTGTTTGAGCGACTTTACGGCCGCCTCCTACACTCCTCCAAAATGAGGAGTTCTTGGTGGTGCAAAATGCCACTTTATGCCTTCATTAGACAAATAATTTTCAATTTTAGTTACTTGATCTTTTGTGTTGAGAAGGCCATAAAGTTCGCTCAGTTCGTTATTTGCACCGATAAAATTTGTTCCGTTATCGGAATAAATTGCTTTTGAACCACCCCTTCGCGCGAAAAAACGTCGCAAGGCTGCTATGAACAATTCAGTAGTTAGACCCCCTACGAGTTCTATATGAACTGCCTTTATTGACATACAAATAAACACGGCTGCGTACACTTTTACTCTATTTCGATTTCGATAAGTTTTTTCTTTCACAACAAACGTTCTTTCCACAAAAGTCTACTATTACATTTTCGAATACTCGCGCAGGTGTTAATCTTACTTTTGGTAGATTGCCCATTTGGTAATTTGAATTATTCGGTTTAACACGAAAACATGTGATGCACTTATAAAAAACCTTACGGACAGCGAGTCTACCATCAATTGGCCAATATTCGTTTCTAATCGCGTATAGAGTGCCGTTTATACCTGCATGTAACATTTTTTTATGATAATCTCGAATTATGAGGATAGTGAGAGGATGATTTCGTTGCAAAAGGATAGGATGTTTTTGTTGTATCTCTGTGTCCGCATTTTTTATTCTTCCGCCCACCTTCAGCAAGTTGTTGTTGAGAAAAGGATTTAACTTGATAATTTTTGATCGAGTAGATAACGACTCCCCTCTTTTCAATTTTTCAATTTCTTCTGAAAACTCTTCTCGCTGCATGAGTCCAATTAATCGAATTTTTGCTTCGAATAACACAGCCACACAAAAAAAATAAAGTGTCTTGATCTGGGGTCGAGACATATGTATTCCGATGTATTTCGATGCGCTGAATCCGAATCCGCTATCAGAATTTGGCCAATGGGTCCTGGTTTCGTCCTAACCTCAAAAAATACCCTAAAATCGTTAAAATGGTCACTTTTAATTTATCAAAGTTAAATCTAACCGCATATTGTTAATTTTCTAAGATCCCTTAATTTAAATAAACTATTCTATAAGCTTTTTAATTCAAAATTCATATAAAACATTAAATCTATCGAACCTAACCTCAAAAACACATCTAAGATTCCAAACAAACAAATTATACCATACACAGCGCAATAAAAATTATGTAAACTCATGAAAGTTACAACTTAGGTGTTTTTATGATTGCTGATTACGAATCCGGTGTTAGTTTATCAAAATTCAAAATGGCGGATCCAATATGGCGAACAATATAATTAAAATTTGTTTGGATTGGCTTGAAAATCGTTTCTCGGGGGCTTTTGGGGTCGCTGATGACAAATCCCATGTCGGTTTCTAAAAATTCAAAATGGCGGATTCAATATGGCGGTCTTTATTATTTTAACGATTTTTTTAAATTTATTACTCGCGGTTTTTCGGCACCTTTGATAACGAATCGTATATCAATTTTTATAATCTTAAAGTCTTACGAATTGTTAGAAAAAATTGTTAGAAAACAATTCGTAAGACTTTAAGGTAATAAAAATTGATATAGGAATCGTTATCAAAGGTCCCAAAAATCCGCGAGTAATAAATTTTAAAAAATCGTTCAAATAATAAAGATCGCCATATTGGATCCGCCATTTTGAATTTTTAGAAACCGACATGGGATTCGTCATCAGCGACCCCGAAAACCACCGAGTATAACGATTTTCAAGCCAATCCAAACAAATTTTTAATTATATTGTCCGCCATATTGGATCCGCCATTTTGAATTTTGATTAACTAACACCTGCTTTGTAATCAGCAGTCATAATAACACCTAAGTTGTAACTTTCATGACCTTACCTATTTTTTATTGCGCTGGGTATGGTATAATTTGTTTGTTTGGAATCTTAGATGTGTTTTTGAGGTTAGGTTCGATAGATTTAATGTTTTATATGAATTTTTAAATAAAAAGCTTATAGAATAGTTTATTTAAATTAAGGGATCTTAGAAAATTAACAATATGCGGTTAGATTCAATTTTGATAAATTAAAAGTGACCATTTTAACGATTTTAGGGTATTTTTTGAGGTTAGGACGAAACCAGGACCCATTGGCCAAATTCTGATGGCGGATTCGGATTCAGCGCATCGAAATACATCGGAATACATATGTCTCGACCCCAGATCAAGACACTTTATTTTTTTTTGTGTGGCTGTGTAATTCATTTGATGTTAAAATTCCCGAATTACACTGTTGTTTACGTGATTTCGAAATAAACCGTAAACAATATGCTATTGTTCTTAATAATTTTTCCAACAAGAGAACTTGGTCCATATATCTGATTTTTTCTCATTGCAAGTTGCAGTCAAAATTGTGCTTCCTTTTCTTTCTGGAATTTTAATGTCACGTAGAACCGATAAAGGCCAATATTCCTCAGCATCTGCCAACCATTTTGGACCATACTTCCATGTTTCGTTTTTTAGAAAGTCCCTTGGGGTCTGTCCACGTGATATGAAGTCCGCAGGATTATTTTCCGATGATACATGTCTCCATTCAGAGTTAGAGCTGAGTTCTTGGATTTCCGCAACTCTATTTGCGATAAACGTTTTCAGTTCGTGTGGAGAAGATGAAATCCAACTTAGAGCTATGGTGGAGTCGGACCAAAGTACTACCCGTTTGAAATGCAAATTCAAGGAATCTCTTACAACCTTCAATAATTTTACCAAGGTCAAAGTTGCACAGAGTTCTAATCTCGGCAAGCTAATTACTTTTAAGGGTGTAACTCGTGATTTCGCGCAAAGCAGCAACACCTTATGTTCATCTCTCGTCTCGTCTTTTTTTGAATTCCAGGATACTCCTAATGTTTTGGTTGCATGATCTGAATCCAGCTTAACACATCCATGATTTGCATCGTCCTGAATGTCCTTGAGAAGATCCTAACGATTGGAAGACCATTGTTATAACTTAAGTCCTCCCCTTTTCGTCAACTCAATTAATTCATTTATTGCAAGCTGTGCTTTTTCTAGTGTTTCTTCTCCAGTCAACATATCATCAACATAGAAGTCCTGCATTAATAATTTCGACGCCATTGGGAAAGAAGCTTATTCGTCGTTGGCTAATTGGTGTAACAATCTAATTGATAAAAAGGGGGCGGCTGAAGTACCATACGTTACAGTTGCCAACTGGTATATTTTTAGGGGTTCATTGAAATTTGCTCTTCAGAAAATTTTCTGATATTTTCTATCTTGTGGGTGAATTCAAAACTGTCGATACATCTTCTCGATGTCGGCACTGAATGCGATGGGGTGTTGTCGAAAGCGCAATATTATTGAAAATAATGAATCTTGTATCGTTGGACCAACAAGAAGAGCATCGTTCAAAGAGATTCCCGTATTTGTTTTCTTCGATCCATTGTATACAACGCGAAACATTTTAATGTTGTCGGCATCTTTCTGCACCGCATGATGAGGTATAAAATACCCATCATTAAAATTGCTTTTGACTAATTCCATATGTCCTAATTTTTCGTACTCTTTCATGAATTCGCAGTATTTTTCCTTTATTTCTTCATTTTTTGACAATCTGCGATCTAATGCAAAAAATTGTTTTTTTGCATTGTCAAAAGATTCTCCTAACTCCTTTATATTACGCAGGTTTACAAATTAATAACTTTTTTTTGTCAATCGAATAAAACATTTTTTTTGCGAATAGTAGGTGTTTTTTGAGAAAGAAAATCATAGTTTTAATTTTTTCCCCTCGTGCAGTTTTTCTGTAGCTTCAAATTTTGCATTTTCGAGGTTAAACGTCACTTAAACTTACCTGTAGAAAAATTAGCTTATCAAAATATAATAAATGAGGTATCATTGGAAAGGTTATTAAATTTCCTTTCGATCCATAGGTCACAGAATAAAATTCAATGAAAATTGAGAAAGTTACAGTCGATTAAAGATCAAATTGCATGCAAATTTTGGTGATTTTTTGACACTTAAGTAACTTCTACTATTTTTTTCTACATTAAACAGAAAAAAATGTTTTGATTTTAATTTTTTTATTGATAGACTACATGATTACAAAAATTTTAAGCCCTTGTGGACCTCGATTGGATTAAAAATGACAATTCTACACTAAAATTAAGTGAACGAAACTACTTTCTTCATTTTTAGAATCCCATAAACATTTGCAGCAAAAATTCAAGTAATAAAATTTATTTAAGCCCTAAAGTGACTAACATCACTAATCAATGGTTTCTGATGTCGTAGATTTTAAATCCAATGTTAGTTTTTCAAATTTCAAAATGGCGGATCTAATATGGCGGACAAGTTTTTAAAAATCGATTAAATACGTCTTAAATTCGTTACTCAGGGGTTTTTGGGGTCGCTGATTACGAATCGGATGTCAGATTTCAAAAATTCAAAATGGTGGATCCAATAGGTGCGAAGTCGATGGATTTTTAAAAAACTAGTTCACCATTATGAATCTACCATTTTGAATTTTCGAAATCCGACATCGGATTCGTAATCAGCGACTCTGAAAACCCCCGAGTAACGAATTTAAGACGAATTTAATCGATTTTTAAAAACTTGTCCGCCATATTGTATCCGCCATTTTGAAATTTAAAAAACCAATATTCGATTTAAAATCTACGACATCAGAAACCCTTGATTAGTGATGTTAGTCACTTTAGGGCTTAAATAAATTTTATTACTTGAATTTTTGCTGCAAATGTTTATGGGATTCTAAAAATGAAGAAAGTAGTTTCGTTCACTAAATTTAGTGTAGAATTGTCATTTTTAATCCAATCGAGGACCACAAGGGCTTAAAATTTTTGTAATCATATAGTCTATCAATAAAAAAATTAAAATCAAAACATTTTTTCCTGTTTAATGTAGAAAAAAATAGTAGAAGTTACTTAAGTGTCAACAAATCATCAAAATTGGCATGCAATTTGATCTTTAATCGACTGTAACTTTCTCAATTTTCATTGAATTTTATTCTGTGACCTATGGATCAAAAGGTAATTTAATAACCTTTCCAATGATACCTCATTTATTATATTTTAATAAGCTAATTTTCCTACTGGTAAGTTTAAGTGACGTTTAACCTCGAAAATCCAAAATTTGAAGCTACAGAAAAACTGCACGAGGGGAAAAAATTAAAACTATGATTTTCTTACTCAAAAAACACCTACTATTCGAAAAAAAAATGTTTTGTTCGATTGACAATTTCACTGTAAACCAGTGTTATAACCAGTGTTATTGTGTTGTAACCACAATATGTATTTGCCTTCCGCATCTCTTTAAGTGTGTGTCGTATAGTGTGCTTCGCATGTCTCTTCTTCTTTCGAATAATGTTTAGTTTCCACACACTCGTCGATTTTCCAGAATTTTTCTAACTGTTCATCTAATTCATTTTTTATTAGATGACATTTTAGTTTTTGTTGTGGTTTCCAAATAGAAATAATTTTTCCCGTTACTATTCCTCCTAGTTTCGTGTCCCATCTGCAGTTTTTGAAAGTGATAATGGAATCTTGGATGATTCTAAAAGTTCGTAGAATAATTCCGCTCCGATGAGGGCCTCCACTTCCGCAGGTTGTTTGAAGTAAGGGTCTGCTAATTTTATATCTTCAGGAATTTTCAAGGATAATTTATTAATAGGAGAGGAAGGAATGTGTCCTCTTATTTTTGGAATGATCCTCTTATTTTTGGAATGACTAAAAATAAAATTTTTTCCAAAAAATTAGAAATTCTAGATTGCAAAGTAGCAATAGTCCATTTAGAGCTAGTTACTTTTACGTTATTTACAGCTTCGACAAGTGATTTTAAATTAAAGAGTTTTAAATTTAATCGTTTAACTAAGCTATGAGTCATGAGATTAGGTTGTGAACCACTGTCCAGTAAGATTCTGCACGAGATTGAATTTCCATCGTTATCTAAAATGTTTACAATTGCGGTTAATAATAATACTTTAGAAGAATCTGACATATGTAATATTTTGCCCTGATTTAGATTACTATTTACTCTGTTATTATTTTCGGAAGTCAATTGTGACCTTGACTCATCATGTAACAATGTATGATGTTTACGCATGCATTTTGAGCAATTACCAGATTTGAAATTATTAATTCGGTGATTATTTCGCAGGCAATTGAAACATAATCCCTTTTCTTTAGCGTTTTTCAATCTTTCTTGAATTGTTAATTTGCCAAATTCTGGGCATTAATATATAATGAGATTCATTACATATTATACAAGAAACATTAAATGGTATATTATTTACAAATGACTTTACTTGATGGTTTATGCTCACATTATGTGGGGTTTTTGTTCGCTTTTATTATTTGTTGTTACTTTTTCATTTTGATTTAAATATAACGTTTCTAACATTTGGCATTTCTCACTTAGAAAATCAGTCAATTCTTCGAAAGTTGGTATTTTATTTTCTTTAATGGACCTCTCCCACTCCCGTCGTATATTTATATCTAGTTTTGTGTTTATAAAGTAAATGAGTAATGTATCCCAATGATGGGCAGACTGTTCAAGGACCTTCAAAGCTCTTACATGTCTCAATACCCCATCTAGCAAATTTCGCAAATTAACGGATGATTCTTTATTTATTGATGGTAATTCAAATATTGCTTGAACATGATTGTTCATAATTATTCTAGTATTATCGTATCTTTTTTTAACAAATCCCACGCAATTACATAATTAATTTCTGTTGTTACTAAGCTTTCAATTACTCGCGCAGCATTGCCTTTTAAATAACTTCTTAAAATCGTAATTTTTGAATATTTGGTATTGACACATCTTTATCTATAATAGCAGAAAATGAGTCCCTGAAAACCAATCACTCATCGTAAGCACCCGTGAAAGTGGGGAGATCTAATTTTGGTAAAGGAAACTGTGTTCGAGTAGCTACTGTCGTCGCAGTTGGAGCTTGCGCCAACATTTCCCTAAGAACAATTATTTCACCTTCGCGACGCACAGTGGTCCAGATCGCCAGAAACCTGGCCAAAAGTCGAAGAAATGAATAAATCTTTCTAAAATTCGTTACTCGGGGGTTTTTAGGGTTTCTGATTTCGAATTTGATATTATTTTTCAAAAAAAACAAAATGGCGGATCCAATATGGCGGACATAAAGTACAAGAAATAATTTAATTTTTATAGAAATTTGTGCTAGGGGGTTTTTGAGGTCTCTGACTTTGAATTTGATATTATTTATCAAAAAATCAAAATGGCGGATCCAATATGGCAGACATAATGTACAAGAAATAATTTAATTTTTATAAAAACTAGCGCAGTCGACGGCCGCAAGTGGCCGTCTCCTTTGCTATTGTGCTATTTCTCAATTCAGTTCTCTGCCTGATTTTTAGTTAATTACAATTTTTCTTTGTATATTTGATTTACAATAACCATTTGTACATTTACTTTGCTACCTAATTTTTAATTAATTATAATTCTTATTCATTTTTGATTGATTGAAAATTAAATAAAAATAATTTAAATTTTAGTAGTTTGAATTAGAGATGCATTTGAGCGAACTTATCGAGAAATAAGAAGTAATGAGACAACTGATCGTTGTTTTGTTTAACATCTCATCTCATCTCGTCTCATTTGAACGAGATTCTCATTCTCAAAATATCGTTGATATTTTGTTATTTGTTATTGAAACTGTTCTAAAAATGACAAAACGGCTAACATAAATATATTGTATGTGTCAGAATGACAATGAAACTAAATTATTTAGGCAATTAGTCATTTTTATTTCAATAAATTATTTCTTTAAAAAACGAAAACTTTTCTAATAAATATTTTTATGAAATTATTTAAGTGAAACTTTATTTTTTTATTATTGCAATAAGCATTGATACTAATAAGGTTCGTAAGTAAAATGAACATTTACATTATTAGGTTAATATTAGATTAACATTTTGTATTTAATTATTATCGGTTTTTGTAATCTCTAATTCAACTTAACTTTTGGGTTTAATAGTTTAAAAATTTAAAGTCTATTACTTAAGTCTTTAATTTTAACAATCATTAATTAATGTCTCGAAATTTTAATTAGAGTTAATAAATCAATAGCATAAAATTGGTGAAAACTGCATCAGTAATCAGTAAGTTTCAGTGTTAGCAATGGCTTATCCTTTACAAATTCTTATGTATTTTGAATAAATAATTACAATTTTAGTTTAATTTTGACAAAAGTATATTTATTATTTATTTCTAACATTTTTACGAACATTTCCCATTCGTACATAGATACTAAAATAATAATTTATAAAAGGTTTTGTTTACAACTGTGTTGCGAAGAATGATAAGCTATACAATGGCGTTATTATTATAAAAAATTATAATACGCATTTGCTTTACAAATTCGTTAAGAGAAATTCCTATGAAGTCAACACTCTCATGATAATCATTTGCCTCACTACATAATCTGTTTATCACTGAATTAGACAAATAGTTCGTTCTCATGCGCGGTAGTCTAAACAAAGTAGATTTACGCGATGATTTGACGGGTACGTACAAATTTAGTGACGAGAGTAATTGTGAGTAATTGTGTAATCATCCGTTGATGATTTTAAAAAGGAAAAGGAGATCGGCGTACAAAAATCGTCTTGATAGTGCAGGAATATTTAACATTACACGCAATTGTGTGTATTCGTGACTAAAAAAATCAAAATTAATGTTACATCGTCGTGCTAAAAATCGTAACATAAATTAAAACAAAAGTTAAATGTATTGTAATAGATAATAAAAGTAGTTTTAATAAAATAAAGCCCATTATTCTTTTTCACGAAGTGTTGATTGTATCAAAGATGAAAGTGAACATGTAACCCATGAGTTTAGGCACATTAAATGTTTAGCTGAGTCGTTACTGAGCCTGTTACGATGCTTCCTTATAATTAAGGAACTCCGAGAAAATGCTCGTTCTGATGCGACTGATGTAGCCTGAATTGACAAAAGATCTCGAGCCATGCAAGCTAAATTTGGATATAAAGATTCATTTCTTTTCCACCATTCTAAAATATCAATGGATTTTTCTGCTCTTTCCTGCATCAGATATAAATCTAATTCGTATCTCCAATCGTTGTTATCAGCTTTTCGACTTGGACGTTCAGGATCGTCAAAAAATAAGCTGATATCTAATTCATCATCCTCATCACTTACATCAATTTGCACATTTGAAGTTGCTGGATTCAAAGTTGTCTGATAAATAATTAAATAAATCAATTTTTTTATGATTAAGTAGAATCAAATATTTTACATATTTAAAACAAATTTCAAACATATTAAAAAAAATAAGACTAAAAGTAAAAGTAATATATATTATAAAGAATGTTTTAATTACTAATGTTTTAACGAGGGATGAATTAAACTATAGGGGAGAGTCTCCAGTTGTGAGACACCTCCAGTTGTGAGACAGTCAATTTTTTTTAACATGCAATATTAAAAAGACGATTGGTTTATATAAAAACATTTCTTTTTATATGAGCCAACTTTTTCGTGTACGCCGAAGCGGATATATAAACTGTTTTTATTAAATACCGACACTGTGTGTGATAATCGACTAAAAAGCGTTTTTTCAATAAATGCAAAGTACTTTTTTTCCAAGTTAATTAATTGGAAAAGGTAAATGTAATGCATTTTCTTTTAGTGTTTTCCTTATATCTTGTGATGCAATATTGCATTGTTCCAATCTACAGTTGAAAATAATTTAATTTTCCTTTTTCAAAATAGCGCTAATTTCTGGGTGTGAGACACAGCATATCACCAGTTGTGAGACGGTGTCAACACCCATCTGGGCAGCATAAAAAATACGACTTTGCAGGCATACTATTTAAATGTTGTTTTGATTTTTTGTCTAGTATTTTTGGGCATGTCAAGTGGAAAAAAGTCAATTGATTCAGAAGAAATCAATTTTAATGCTCTTGTTGAAGCTATTAAATTGTGTTTATTTCATAGTCATATTTTGGCGAATAAATATTATTATATAGTATATAATAATATATATTATTAATATATTTAATTATTTCTACTAAACATAACGTTTTATGTCAAACTTATTAAATTTTAGCAATTTTTAATGAGTGTCTCACAACTGGAGACATTTTTTTTTTTGACAAAAGCGATGTGCTCGGAAAATGTATCGTAAAATTTTTTGAGTTCATCGAAACACTGTACTTTCTTTTAATAAAAGTTGCGTATTTCTGTTACCTTTCGAACGGTGTATTTTATTTACAATTTCGTTTACCCGTTTACAATTTACGGGTCAAAAATGAAACCCGTCTCACAACTGGAGACTCTCCCCTATATAAAAATAATATTCATTGTTTCTACTATTTTTAAAATTTTTAATAATTAACATTTTTACCTCTTTAACTTTAGAAATATAATATATATTTCTATAAATCGTCTCAAAAACATGTACTGAGTATTTCATCATTTCTCTTCCCCAAGTTGTTTTTTTAAACATTTCAATTTTATGTCGTGGATCAAAAATCAAAACAGCGCAATAAATCCAGTTGCTTTTGTTGTAATGTTCAAAAAGTTTGGCACGAGCTGCTTGAAGAGCTTTCAGAATTTGTTGCAATATATTGGAGGAAATTTGCTCTTCCATTTCTTTAATACTCTCATCCAATTTATCAACCAGCATATTAAATCCTATGACAACATAAGGTAGAGTCACATATTTGTCGCCACTCAAAAGCTTCGATAAAACTTGAAAATGTTTTAAATGCTTGCATACTTCTTGCAAAATTAGCCATTCCTCGTTTCCTAAAAATAGATGTTTTAAATTTTCGTTATTTTCGCACAGCAATATTAAGGGTTTCTGCATTTAAAGTCCCAATTTAATCATTTCATAGCTTGAATTCCACCTCGTACTGACATCGATATTTGGAGACCTGAATTTTACGTTACAGGATTCGCAGCAACTTTTTAGTTTATTTTTCCACTGTTCAGAGTTCTTTAGCTTAGAGAAAAGTCGTCTTAGTTTTGCAAGTGGCGTTTTACAACTAAGTTTCTCACATTCAATGACGACTTCTGTTTCCATTTCTTCATTCTCATCACAATTTTCATTTTGAGTGCAATTATCATTGTCACTATCTAATTCTAACTCTTCCAAATTTTCATTTTCCCATTCCACATTATCATCTTCTAACTTAAGTTGTTTTAATAGGTCTTGTGCTGCTAAATTTACGACATGCGCATAACACTGAAAGTGTTGGTTCTTTGAATCAAAATTTATCAAATATGATAGCTCTTTCATAAAGGTGGTATTCGATGATGCGTTGTCCACTGTAATTCCCTGAATTTTTTCCTCTAAACCATAATTTTTTACAACTTTATAAAAAATTAGGGCAATATCTCTACCTGTATGCTCACCATTTGCAGCACAGAAGTCAATTAAAAGTGATTGTAAGGCCCAGTCATCATTTATAAAGTGAATGGTTATTACGTGGTACGATTTACCCGCAATTGAAGTCCAACTGTCTAGTGTGAAGGAAATTTTTGATTTGTTATTCTGAACAATGGACATCACAGCTTTTTGCATATTTTCAAAACGTGTAGCTATCAATGATTTAAGTTCATTTCTTTTCGGAAATTGTGCTGATGGGTTTAAATACAGAAAATACTCCTGTGTTTCTTCATCGTCGAAAAAGTTGTATGGTAAATATTTTTTGACTATCCAGTCTACAGTTTTTTCATTAAGGTGCTCTTGAGTAAACGCCTATGGGAACACAAGGAATTGTGAAGTTCAATTATAGAGGAAATTATTAATTAATATAGAGTTAGGTCAGACTGAACAGGGTGGCCACATGTCAGTAAAGTCTGTAAAGTCAGGAAAAAAGTGTTTGTCAGTAAAGTCAGAGAAATGTCAAGAAAAAAGTTTTTTGTCTGGGAAATTAAGAAAATTGAGACTTTTTTCGACTTATTTTCAAAAATTGCTACTTTTTAGATTTTTCTTCTAAACATTGAAACAAAATTCCACAATTTTTAGTAAAAAACTGCAACTTATTTTGATTTCTATTGACTTTTGTAATGTTAATGAAAAATCTTTAGATGTAAATTTAAAATTGAAAATCAATTAAAATTATGAAAATTAGCTTCTAATTTTTAAAATTCAATACTTTCAGTATTTTCAATTACATATTATTCCAAAAATTCAAATAAATGCAAAAATAATATTTTAGAATTATTTTTAACATTTTGGAGAAAAAAATCATGTTTAAAGTTTTTAATTAAAATTTATCAAAAAATTAATTAGTTTAATTAAATTATACAAAAATTCTTTTAAGAAATTTAATTATTTTCGAAACATTTCATATTTTTGAAATCTAATTCTTAGAATTCTTTTATCATAATTTTTTAAGATTTAATTATCCTAGAACAAAGTAAAAAAAATTATGAAAATATACTTTTTCAGACTTATTGAAATTTCGAAAAACTCATGGTCATATTAATTTATAATTAAAATTATTCGAAAATGTGATGATTTTTATTTATATTTTTTAAAAATTCAATTATTTTCAAAAGATTTTACCAAATTTCCATATTGTTTGGAAATTTTTCAATTGTATATAATTAGAAAACTATTTTCTTATAAAAATTATTTAAAAATATTTTTAAAATCTTAATTGTAAGAATTTTTTTATTATAATTTTTAGAAAATAATATATTTTAAAAACTTAGGAAAAAAACATGGTCAGTTACAATTACCATAAAAAATTGCGTTTCTGTATTTAAATAATTTAATTCTATATATCTATATATAGAAGAAATTTCGGAAAATTATTTAAAACGATTGAATTAAAGATGAAGTTTAGTTGAATATTGTAGAAAATAATTGTATTTAGGAAGTGTTATAATTGTCATTTTAAGAAATTATTAAAATTCATAACGGTTACTCATTTTCTGTAAACTTTTATATTTTTCTTAAAAAAGAATTTTGTCAGGGAAAATGATTTTAATGTCAGTAAATTGTCAGGGAAATATCAGGGAAATGAATAAACTGAAACTTGTGACCACCCTGATTAAGTTAGAATAAATGTAGAGTTAAATTAAAATAGTTTTGATTAATAAACATACACTGGTTTACAGTGAAATTGTCAATCGAACAAAACAATTTTTTTCAAATAGTAAGTATTTTTTTAGTAAGAAAATCATAGTTTTAATTTTTTTCCCTCGTGCAGTTTTTCTGTAGCTTCAAATTTTGCATTTTCGAGGTGCAACGCCACTTAAACTTACCTGTAGGAAAATTAGCTTGTCAAAACATAATAAATGGGGTATCATTGGAAAGGTTATTAAATTACCTTTCGATCCACAGGTCACAGAATGAAATTCAACAAAAATTGAGAGAGTTACAGTCGATTAAAGATGAAATTTCATGACAATTTTGATGATTTTTAGACATTTGAGTACCTTCTACTATTTTTTTCTACATCAAACAGGAAAGAATGTTTAGGTTTTAATTTTTTTATTGATAGACTATATCATTACACAAATTTTGAGCCCTTGTGGACCTCGATTGGATTAAAAATGACAATTCTACACTAAATTTAGTGAACAAAACTACATTCTTCATTTTTAGTATCCCTTAAACATTTGCAGCAAAAATTGAAGTAATAAAATTTAGTTAAGCTCTAAAGTTACTAAAATCACTAATAAAGGATTTCTGAAATCGTACATTTCGAATCCAATGTTAGTTTTCTAAATTTCAAAATGGCGGATCCAATGTGGCGGACAAGTTTTTAAAAATCGATTACATTCGTCTTAAATTCGTTACTCGGGGGTTTTCGGGGTCGCTGATTACGAATCTGATGTCAGATTTCAAAAATTAAAAATGGCGGATCCAATAGGTGCGAATTTGACGGATTTTAAAAAACTCGTTCACCATTATGAATCCATCCTTTTCAATTTTCGAAATCTGACATCAGATTCGTAATCAGCGACCCCGAAAACCCCCGAGTAACGAATTTAAGACGAATGTAATTGATTTTTAAAAACTTGTCCGCCATATTGGATCCGCCATTTTGAAATTTAGAAAACTAACATTGGATTCGATATCTACGATTTCAGAAATCCTTTATTAGTGATTTTAGTAACTTTAGAGCTTAACTAAATTTTATTACTTGAATTTTTGCTGCAAATGTTTAAGGGATACTAAAAATGAAGAATGTAGTTTCGTTCAGTAAATTTAGTGTAGAATTGTCATTTTTTATCCAATCGAGGTCCACAAGGGCTCAAAATTTTTGTAATGATATAGTCTATCAATAAAAAAATTAAAACCTAAACATTCTTTCCTGTTTGATGTAGAAAAAAATAGTAGAAGTTACTCAAATGTCTAAAAATCATCAGAATTGTCATGAAATTTCATCTTTAATCGACTGTAACTCTCTCAATTTTTGTTGAATTTTATTCTGTGACCTATGGATCGAAAGGTAATTTAATAACCTTTCCAATGATACCTCATTTATTATATTTTGACAAGCTAATTTTCCTACAGGTAAGTTTAAGTGGCTTCGCACCTCGAAAATGGAAAATTTGAAGCTACAGAAAAACTGCACGAGGGAAAAAAATTAAAACTATGATTTTCTTACTCAAAAAACACCTACTATTCGAAAAAAAATTGTTTTGTTCGATTGGCAAAAAAAAGTTTTTAATTTGTAAACCTGTGATATTATATAAAAATACGATTTATTTTACGATATATTACAGTCAAATCATTTTTTTAATTAGAAAAAATTCAATGATAGACCAATCAGTAAAGAATATTATATACTATATTAATTCTATGATTATTTAATATATTATAGTTCAGTCAACGCGAAATATGTGCTGAGAATTTAATTTTTTATGATAAAGTTAAGTTACATATTAATAGAATTATTAATAAATTTATCAATGTTTAAACTAAACCTAAGTTATAATTAAATTACATAAAAGTTATAAAAAAGGAAATTTAATCAAATAAAGGTTAAAATATAGTAAGTTTCTTGTAAATTAAAATTTTTAAAAATATGAATTTAAAATTATTTTTAAAAAAATATTTTAGCAATAGAAAATATTTCTAAATTAGAAATAATAATTAATAATTTAAATTTTAGACTACAATATTACTTGAGAATGTGGGCTTGACACAATCAAATAAATTTTCTTATATTCTTCTGGATGCTTCTTTTCTAAATGTCTTTTAACTCCAGTGGTGTTTCCTGAAGTCATTTTAATAGAAGTTTGCGTTTGGTTATTTTGTAAACATATTTTACAGTTTGCCCATTTTATATTTTCGATAATTGAAAATTCAAAGTATTCATCTAAAGATTGTCCATTTCTCTTTCTTCTTTTACTGGGTGGGTATGGATCGTTTTTATTTATTGGTATTGCAACATTTTCTTTCAATAGATTTTGATTTGACATTTTTTTGCGAATTTATTTAAGTCAGTGACAAGTGCATCGAGCACTCGGCCGAGAAATGAGATGAGATGAGACAAGCCAAACAAAAGATAAATCAAGTTTCTCATTTCTGATCAAAGCATTCTCATAACCAAAATGAGCGAGATAATCGAGAATCTATGATCGACGTGCATCTCTACTATAGAGTTTACTATCTATGTTGTTAGTCGGTAAGGTAGATTAAAATTGCGCGCGAAAATTGATTTAACATATGATTTCAAATTTCCCGCACAATGTAAATCAACCATATCAATAAGAATTATAGAGAGGAAACTCTTGTGTCAAAATAAGTTAGGACAAATGAAAATTCGACATTCTAAAAGTTTAATGCTTTAGAAATTCGAAGTTTTGAAAATTCTATGTTTTTTAAATTCGGTACACTGAAAAAAATATATTTATGATACTGCCACAAATATGGCCAATACTCACATATTATATTTGTGGATATAGGACAGCTATACAGTATTGCTGTTTCATCTACACGCAGTGTAGAACAGCCATATGTATGTGAAGAACACCAATACTGTATTTGAAGAACAGAAATACAGTATTGCTGTTTCAGCTATACGTCCTAACTATACGAGTATGACAAAATCGACAATATCATTTTTTTCAGTGTACTTTGGAAATTCACTCATACGAAAATTCGGTTAACTACAAATATGGTTAAATAAAAATTTGATTAAATAAAAATTATTTTAAATATAATTTCAACTACATATAAATAGTTGTACATCAAAACTATGTTTTGTAAATTTTTTAGGTTATAATCCCTTTATGTATATAAACTTTTATGTACTTAAAACTTCATTTAAGCAAAATTTTTATTTTTTAAAATGCATACTGTAAAAGCTTTGAACAACTAAATGTTCTATTCTTTCATATTTTCCTGCATGGATATTTTTATAAATTGAAATTCAGTCAAATGAAAAAAGTATTTAATTAATATTTTTTCAAATACTAATTTCTTGTGATAAAAATTTGTTTAAAAGAAAATTCGAATTATTGCAGTTCTGTTAAGTAGAAATTTTAAATTTTTTATTTCGACACCACAAAAATTGTTGCAAGTTCCATGTGGGGAGTAGTCATGCGTCCCAAGGGGACGAACGCGTGGTTGAAAGGGATAATACCAGTCAGGTAGCAGTGAGCGGCTTAAGGCCTGTCACTGTTACCCGACTGGCAGTATCCCTTCTAAGTCTCGCGTTCGTCCCCTTATTGCAGCCAGCCCTTCAAAAAACGAACACAAAAAACTTGATGCTTGTACACTACCGTCTGAAATTGTGCGAACGCTAACATCTCGAGCTATTAAAAAACACACCCGCACAGAAAGAGTGATAACTCCATTAAAAATGAAGCTAGGTGCTTTTTTTAAATTGCATTGGAAAGCTTATTAAATTTCCAATAAAATGACACTATTTTAAGTTGTATTGGACAAATAGGAAGCGAAAATTGAAAGTTAAAATGTTTTGCGTGAAATTAAAAATTTTTGTGGGTGAAATTGAAAGTGAAAATGTTTTGGGTGAAATTTAAAGTGAGAATTTTATTGGGTGAAATTGAAAGTGAAAATGTGTTGCGTCAAATTGAAAGTGAAAATGTTTTGGGTGAAATTGAATGTGAAAATGTTTTTGGTGATATTGAAAGTGAAAATGTTTTGCGTGAAATTGAAAGTGAAAATGTTTTGGGTGAAATTGAAAGTGAAAATGTTTTGGGTGAAATTGAATGTGAAAATGTTTTGGGTGATATTGAAAGTGCCTAAGACGTTTTAGGCCAATAGACGAAATCAGAACTTTAACTTATTCAAATACGTGAACAAATAATTTATGTTCTTATACATATTTTATTTTATTTTACATATTTCAATTTTACAAAATTTATTTATTGAAACAAGGCAGACTCTGATGACATCAAGAATTATAAGAAAGGCCGGATTTAAAGCAAATGCATTTTTCGTCTTACATTGCACTTTCGATGCTTTGCAATTGCATTTCCTAAATCCTTAACCACCAGTAATAGATTGTTTAACTGCTGCTTCTCTTAAACTCATTATTGTGGAGTTACAAACGTCAGTAATTGTAATTGATTTAGTTTCTGATTATTGTAGCTCCGTTCGGGAAAACCAACCCTTAATTATACCGTCTTTGGTGCCTATTTGATAAACGCCGTTTTGAAAACTAACAATTATTCCCAAAATATTGTTAAAATCAAATGGCCCTCTATCTACTGCTGGAACTGATAAGGTTATGCAGTCACCGTCGTTCAGAACTGGAAACTGGTCTTCCGCAAACGTTTTCATTTTTTCCGCTGCAATAGCTTGTCTTACAAAACAGTCATCTTGAACTTGGACTATATTTTTGCCTCTAATGCATAAGGAACAAATGAGTTCGTCTTCAATGTTTAAGTCTAATTCTGTACAATTTATGTGTACTCGCAAGCTACACTTTATACATTCAGTTGATTCCTCAGTTTTTAAAAAATTACTGCATATTCCGCAAGTCAAATGATTCGCAATGACTTCGTTTGTAACAGAGGGATCAATATCCATGGGATCTTCTTCTATTCTGTAAATTTTAAAATTAAAATAAAATGTAATAAAAAATTTTAAATGTAAAATAAAATTAAAATAAATAAAATTAGAAAAAAAATTTTAAATTAACAAAAGTCAAAATTTAACCAAAACTATTACCTTTCAAAATTAGTATGGTTGGTAAATTGTTGTTCAAAACCTTGTGCCAGATCTTCTTCCGTAGTGAGGGTATTTAAAGCATTATCCGGTAAAGATGTACTTTTTTAACCAGCTCGAATTCGTCCTAGTACTGCTTCGTAAGGAGTACTCCTTATCGAGTTTATCACTCGATGTTTAGAAGTGTTCTTTTGCCACTGGAATTAATTAAAAATCAATTTCTGCACGACTTTCTGCGTTAGAGTTCAATTTAGTTACTTCTATTATACAATTTTTTTGCAATTAAAATAAAAATTATAATTGTAATTGGAAACTTACAATAATTTATAGAAATTTTGAGGTAATTTACAATTTTATACAAAAGAAAATTTAAAAAACTAATTTTTAAAATGTATGGAAATTTATAAGGTAATTTATGAAAATTTAAATATTAATGTTATTTGTTGAATAAATAATATTTACTTGTACTTCGTAGATTCCACGACTCAAATTTACTGACTTCTTATCCACAATTCATGCTCGGATCATATCTTCCACATCTGCATTTGACCGTTCTACACTGTCTTAACTTTGTGGATGTCGTGGGCGTCCATGAACAATTTTACAAAACGGCCAAATGATTGATAATTCATTTACCACAGAAGCAACAAATTCGCGCCCGTTGTCACTGTGAAGAATGCGTGAAGCTCCCCAAGTAAAAAATATTTTTGATAATTCTTCAGCGACATTTACTGCGTGTTTTGATTTCAGTGGTCTTACATGAATAAATTTTGTAGCGTGGTCTTGATAGTTCATAATCCATTTGAATTCACCGTCACTACAAGACTGAAAATCTATCAAATCTGCTTGTCCTCTCATGTTAAAGCCGTTTGTTGTAATGGGTTTTACAACCACACCTTTTTTTGGAAGGGCTTTTTTGCGGTTGCAAGTTTGACAACACTGGACAAATATTTCACAAGCTTGCTTTGAAATTTTCCATTTATTTTTCATATAATACCGCATCTTATCTCTTCCCCCGTGACCAGTTTGAACATGAGCTTCTAACAACTTTTCATAGTAATCCTCTGCCACAATTATAAATAGTAAAAAATAAATAAAAAAAAAATAAATAAATAAATAAAAAAAATAAAAAAAAAAAAAATTTATCATCAAATTCAACACGAATTACACTGCACTCGTTCATTTTCGATAGAATTAAATAATTTTGTCAAACGAAAATTTAGAATATTTTCCCGTCAAATTAAATTAATAATGCGTCAATTCTCAGCGATCGTGCAATGAAAACTAACGATACTCATTATCAAATCTAATATTCGATTAAGACAATTTACTTTAGTAAACAATATCGACGCATAGAGAGAGAACAAATAATTTTGTAAAGAGAAAAAAATAACATTATAAAATAAAATATTAGAAATCAAAATTTTCGTGAGTTTGCAATATACAATATAATTATTCTATTCTACTGAGAGAAAACAAATAGTTTTGGAAAGAGAAAAAAAAATAACATTATAAAATATAAGAATGAAAATTTTCGTGAGTTTGAAATAAACAATATAATTATTCTATTCCACTGAATAACTTAAAACTTTATAAAATTTAAACAAATTTTATTAAATTAAATATAAATGAAATTTATTAATATTAAAAATGTAATATTAAAATATGTATAAGAACATAAATTATTTGTTCACGTATTTGAATAAGTTGAAGTTATGATTTCGTCCATTGGCCTAAAACGTTTTAGTCGGTTAGCTAACTGCCAAGCCAGTGGGCTAACTGGTGGATTTACTCAGGCCAATAGAGAAATATAAGCAATTATGACGTTCATTTGTCAATTGGGTTTTTTGACTCTTGTGACTAAACGAATCAACCGATTTCATTTTTCGATGGCTTGTTTGAAAGATCATTTAATTGCGCAACATTTTCTTAGAGAAACCTATACTTTATCTTTTATTGTTTAGTTGCTGTGTTAACTTTAAAAAATTTTGCAAACGGTCCGGTTTGCCCCACCCCCTAGGGTAAACCAGACCCCCCCACGGGCAAACCGGACCGTTTGATTTTTTATTTATAATATTGCATTTACATAATCTACAATAATAAAAAACATAAAGAATCATGTAAACAATGGTTGTAGTAATGAAAATAATAATACGGGATTGAATTTTAATTATATAAATATTTTTTTTAATATAAAAATAAAAATGTTTGTCATTATCAGAGAAACAATATTAAAGGGTCCAATTCTCATTGGAAGACAATTATTTTTCATTGTAAGTAAATATTTTAATAAAAGAAACATTTTATTTAAAAATAATTTTTATGAAACTTTAATTCAATGGAAATATCCTATGGCCGGTTTGCTCCACAGGCCCAATTTGAAAATAAATGTTTGTCAAAAAGAAACGCTTTGCAAATTCATCAAAGTTTTTGGTGGTAAATATTCCTGAGCTGTGTACCTTCAAAACCTAAGACCTAATATTTGGAAACATTACACGATTTCCTCAGAATTTCCTTAAGAAAAAATTCGTAAAAGTGTAGAAAAAACTAAAAAAAAACTTTTGCTCCCTTCATCGCACAAACGCAAGCTAAAACTGTCAGATTGAGAAAATAAGGTATACTAAACACGGTTGTTTTAAATTTGTAAACAACACTTTTTCCAATTTCGCCATTTCGGAAATATTGAGAGGGGTCCGGTTTACCCACCGGTCCGGTTCGCCCCACTCTCCCCTATATTATCATATAATTATTTATTATTATTAATTTATTAATTAGAAAATTAAAACAATTTCTGCAAGCAAAAATTAAGTTTATTTAAACAATTTGTTTATAATGTGGAACTTGAAGTAAATCCCTTATAACGGTCCCAGTCAGTGTAATTAGGGTTAAACTTATATTTCTCATAATAAGTTTAATTATCCTTTTTTATCCGTGTAGGATATCAGTTTGCGAATGTTATGGTCGTCAGTTCAATTCCCGGCGTTTGGGAATTTTTTCTGTTAGGTACATTTATATTAAATATATAAGGTATATATAAACAAAAGTAGGTAGGGGAAAAGATTAAAAAATGAAATTAAACAATTATAAAACCTAAATAAATAAATTCATTTTTACTACTTTAAATAATTAATTTAATTGTTTTTTATAGTTGTTTCAATTACGTTTTTTTATTGGCGCCTCCTGGAACTATGATAATTATTTACTCATCCTCCTAATCAGTTATGCCTCCTGAAACTACAAGAAATAGTTAAAAAGTAGTAAAAACCAGGTTTTTTGTATGTAGGCGGTCATTTGTAATTAGAAGGGCTTTAATAGGGGTACTTGTTTTGGGCCACATTAATTTTCCACTGACGGACCCCATAACATTTTGTGTAACGAAACTAGTGGAGTCACTATCAATTTGCCCTATTTAGCCCCTAATATCATAAGGGAAAACATTTACGGCCCCTAACAGTGCCACACTGCAATTTCTACACGAGTGACAAGTTTTCACGTATAGAAAACAACGGTTCTTGTAAAACGTAGAAAGGTAAGTGTGTTACAAACGAATCAAATACTTCTATGTAAATGTAATAGTTTGAATGACTAAAGCTCAGTTGTTCCGAGTGCTTTGAAGAGTGAAGATGGTTACGAATTTTTTAATAACAAGGTAATTTGTAAATCGCATTTTTATATTTTATTTTTTCAGTTATATTATAATAATAAAATCATAAAATTTTCAAATGATTTTAGAATTTTTGGAAGAAATTCTAAAAGTAATTTTCAATTACGTTATTTTCACTAAACAAATGGTATTTTAATTTTAAAATTATAATATGTTTTTTTATTATGTATGTTTATTTATTTTAATTTATTATATCGAGTTATATAATTGTTTACTTCCGGTGCTAAGAAAAATTTAATTGATTAAAATAAATTTAATTGATTAAAATAATGAACTATTTGAATATTATTAAATAAAAATTTATTTTTTGAAATAATTTTTAAGTTAATTAGATAAAAATTATTGGTTTAATTATAGTTTATTGCATTGAAACAGAATAATATAAAAGAATGAAGTAAATGTTTCATACTATTCGATTATAACTAAATGCATATTTTCCTCATATTATATGGTATCAAAGTAATAGCCTTAACTTTAGAGGATTTTCCTCTCGCATATTTTTTGCCAGTTATGGTTATGAACTGATAAAGGAAAGCTATTTTGATGAACTAAATTTAATGTTTTTAATTAAATAAATATAATTATTTGTTAACCACCAATGAATAAAAATATTCTACATTCAAGTTGAATCCTATTGTTTTGAGAGGATATTGTAAGAAAATTTTTTCTCTAATTATGAGATTACTTTTTTTAGGGTATGTGTTATAAATTTCAAATAGGTATTCAAAAAATAATTTAATGAACTTAATAGAACGAGAAATTTTAAATATTAATTAAATTAAATATTAATAAAGAAATAATAAAATGATTCTTTTTTAAAAACCGCTGCCAAGTTGTACATTTTTATAATTTTGTGTTCATTTCATGAACACTTTGCTTCCTCATAGAAATAAGAATAATTAAAATATAAGAATTACTTTTTATAAAAGGGTTCAAAATCATTAAATCTTGGTCCAAAAAATGTGTTTTTATATATTCTATAAGATGGTAACAATAGTTGAATAATTACATATAAGTTAATAAACAAGAATGTTGAAAAAAGTCTTATTTTCCAAAATTTTTGATTTTTAAAAGTTTAATATCTCCGGTTAATATGGACGAAAAATGTTTAATTAGGGCTCAAAAGATGCGTGTGAAAAAACTCTACATAACTAAAGAAAAAGATTTATAAGTGTCCTAACATTTTTTTAAGTTATGTCCAAAAAACGTTTTTTTACAAAATGAAAAATACAAAAAAAAAATAGTTGAACTTCATCAATCGGGCTGAAAATACTCTCATTTTATGTCCCCCGGGGAGACCTACAATTTAAAAAAAAATTGAGGCCTTTAGCTCTTTCTCGTTCTGAGATATTGAGGCAAATGTAATGTTAGTACACACACACACACACACACACATCGGGACAAATTTTTAAAATCCGTTTTTTGAACTTCAAAGATCAAAATACGTCGAAATTTTTTTTATTTGTTTAGAACATTTATACGGGGAGTTTCTGTGCATATATAAAGTACTAAAGTATTAGGCATAATAAAAAAAAATTTATAAATATGTCAAAAAATGACAATCCAAAATTTTGCTAATACAAAGCTTCCTTTATGAGGAAGCAATTTTTATTTATTAAGTAACGTTCAAATATAAATAAATGCTATAAATTATAAAATATATATGTAATATTTATTTTTGAAAAAAATTAAAGATAATGAATAAATGATTGTGATTGAATTATTATTATTTTAAAACAAAACTTTAATTTTGAGTAATAACAAAAACTTGAATCTGGAAATTTAGAAAATTATCGAGAAGCAGTTTCTAACTGTAAAGACGAGGACATAACTGTGTGAGCGATCCAGATAACAGCAGGACATCGAATCCTGTGAGGATTCGTTCCGCTATCGTGATATCCAGCCAGTCTACAATCATGTCTTTCACATTGCATAAAATGTGAGTAACCTCTTGATGACTGTTTTATGTGACCGAACATTAAACTATTTACAAGTGTTTTCTAGATGCAATAATTTTTTCTTTTTACACTGAAAAAAAAATTATTTTTTCAAATAACCGATTACTTGTCTATTATCAAATAAATATTTACTTGAATAAAATGATTTCTAATTGAATCAAATAAATGGTATTTTCTTCAAATACGAAACTAATTAATACAAATAAAATTTATTAGATTCAAATAAGGGGTCGTCCATAAACTACGTTACCAACTTTTGATACTTTTTGGACCCCCTGCCCCTCTTGTTACCATTGCGTAAAATGCATTTTTATATATTTTTGAACCCCGTCCCCATAAATTGGTAACGTAGTTTATGGATGATCCCTAAAAATTATTTTATTCAAGTAAGTATTTATTTGATAATAGTCAAATAATCGGTCATTTGAATCAAATAAATTGTTTTTTCAGTGTAGATTGTATAAAAAATACTTCTAACTCTCTAGGTCTGAATTGTAGTAAAGAGCTACCCCCACTAACTCAATTTGCTAATCATTTTCACTAATTTTTAATAAACTTTTACTATTTCATTTAGTAATATTGAGTTTTTTATTAAAATTTTTCAAAATTAGTAAACAAATTTTTTAAGAAGTTCTATTTTTTAATAAGCTTTTGTTGTCAGGTGATTCAACAATAGATTCAAAAAATTTTAATTGAGTGTCCGGGTCAAATAATTGCAGTTTAGAACTAATGCATTTATGCGTATGTATGTCCGCATGAAGAGAGTCTACTTTGTCGACTTTATTTTACGATATAAGCGTAAATTTTTAAAAGTTTTACATATTTTTGACATTTGTTTTATTGTTGAAAAACAAACTACAAATTGCTTTACGCCAAATAGTGCATTAATAAAATATATAAAAATTGTACTTTTCGCGAAAAAACTACATAATTAAACAAGAATTCTTAAAGAATTGATGAAACTTGGGTGTATACAATTATGAATAAGTTAAAACTATGCTAATAAAAATGAAATTGAAAGAAAAAAATTAAAAATAACATAATATAACATTAAAAAAATATTAAGTAGTAGAAGTAAAAAAACTATTACCAAACTCTTTTATAATATCAAATGAATGAAATATGAATATTGAATGCATATATGAAGGAAGTATATTAAGAAATAAAATTTTAGAGTTACTTTATTGGAGTTAATTTTCGTGATGCATGTAAATGACCAAACAATTGCGGAAAGACCGGATTCAGGGTAGGGCGGAACTGAATATAATAGTACGGAAGCGACTGGGAAATTATATTTGTTATGGAGAATTGGAGTGTTGACCGATGGTCGGATATACGTGTGGCCAGCTGTCCGGAGCCGATCAGATCTAATACCGGAAGGAATATACCAGAATAATTATTATTTTTCGAAATTCTCTATACTCTATATTCTCTATTGTAGTTTTCGGTGAAAGGAGGATGTTAAAAAAGTAAAAATTTTGAAACACTGGAACAACTTTTCTTCCCAGGTAGAAATTTGTCAAGTATTACTTGTTTTCTTCCAGCAGCTGTAGAGTCGAGAGCGAGTTTTACTTGCCAAGACAATCTGGTCAGTCCTGAATAAGTGACTGGACAGTTTCACTGGATAAAAACAATTCCCCTTTGTAAACAGTACTTTTGTCAAGTCACTGGCCAGAAAATCTGATCATAATCGTAACAAGAATTTCTTTCCAGACACTGGCAAGTCACTGATTTAAAGAATTATTTAAGATTCCACCTAGAAAAACTGGTCCACCACTGATCAGAAAAACTTGCCGGAATCCTATTAAAAGAATTATCCAAGATTTTTCTTAATCTCTAGCCAGAAAATCTTGACACTATCAAAAAAAGAAACTGCTGACACAGAAACTGACCAGTTACTAAGGAAAAAAACAAAGCACCAGTCCCATAAAAATACACTCTTAGTCAATTATTTATAATAAGATATTAAAAATAATTTTTATGTTCCATACGGTCAAAAACAGAAAAGTCTAACGTAACTTTATTTAAAAGTTATGATCGTTTCACTGTCACATTACCAAAGTTTACATTTTTCTAAATTTCAACAAGATAAGCCGTCAAGTCTCTGACAAGTTACTAAACAGTTTATCTGGTCATGATTATATATATATATTTCTGGTCACCGTGGCTGCGTGGTAACGCACATGCGTTGTGTCTCCAGGGTCTAGAGTTCAATCCCCCATGCGTGCGAATTTTTCATTCTTAGATATTAATATTAATAAGTGTTATTGGTAAACTAAATTGTTCATTAGTCTTAAATATTTGAATAAACACAAAAATATAAATAAATATGTAATTATAAACAAAATAAAAAGAGCCAGGAAAAATTATATTTTATTCTAGATTTTGAGCAGAAAACCAAATCAAAACCAAGTCATGAATTATTAACTAACTTACTAACTAAATTAGTTACTAACTAATTAACTTTATAACAAACTAACTAAATTACTAATTAAGGAATACATTCAATGTATTTTCAAAGTACATATTCATTTTTGGATTTACTTTACAGATGCGTCTTGTTTATCGCGCTATTTGACGAAAAACATCGTATGCGACTCGGTCGGAAATGGCAATTCTGACTTCGTACGATTGCCATCCTTACTTCGCTCTTGCGGCAAATTCAGAAATAGTTCAGAATTCGGGTTAAATTCCTACAGAAATTCGTGTGGCGCTTTGATAGTAATTCGTAATATATTAATAGAAAAAACGGAATACAAAATTCATAAAAATATATTCCTCCTACGGTTTAATTAAATTGCAGAAATCTGTACCAAAATGGTTCAATTTATCCTGCATAAAAAATTTTATATCTCAACATACTTTAATAGTTTTTGGGGTCGCTGATTACGAATCCAGTGTCTATTTTTGAAAATTCAAAATAACGGATCCAATATGACGGACCTTTTTCAAAGAATTATTATTTTTAATCAAATTTTCTTTAATATCCGCCATATTGGATCCGCCATTTTAAATTTTGAAAATCTGATGCCAGGTTCGTAATAAGCGACCCCAAAAACCCCCCGAGTAATGATTTTCATAAGCTGATTTCATAAACTTTTTGATTAAATGCACATTATCTACTTATTAAAAAACTTGCTTGTTTAACTAACATTTAAAGTTACGTAACTTTGATAAAATATTTTTTTATTATTGCTAACAAATATTTTTGAAAAGCTTATAGCATTTAGCTTCAATTTCCATTTTGGATTATGTAATTCCAATGTATTGTTGACGAGTTATAAAATATTTAGTTACCCCGAGTATACTCAGGGTTAACCGTTTTGGTACAGTCAATTTACCCCAAGTTAACTCGGAACAAACCATAGGAAGGTTAAGGTAAAATTTTGTAAAATTCCGGTTCAATTTTCTGTACGAATTCCTGACGTTTTTTAAAAGAAATTACGCACGTAATTTTTACTAAAACTTTTTGCTTTTAAATTCGACCACTTTTCCGTACTGATTTTGTACGAAATTCGTATGTATTACTAACAAATTTTTTTTATTAAGTTTTTCAGAAATTCCGCTAGAAATTCGATAAGAATTCCGCACGTAAAGTTTGCTGTAATTTTTTTTTAAATTTTTGACCATTTTTCTGAACGAAGTTTATACAAAAATTACGTGCGTAATGGAAATTTGTTTAAAAAAACGTCCGGAATCCATAAAGAAAATTGAACCCAAATTTTACAAAATTTTACCGTAGACATTAACGGGTCAATACGATTTCCCACGTTGAACGATAACTGAACGAATTTTAAACGAATTTCTAGCGTTTTTCGGACAAATCATTTTCACCTGGGGATTGTTGAGACTGGTGCGCACTGAGATCTTACGCATCAAAGTTCTTTGACATTCCCGACTTTCTCAGACACAGTGTCAGCTAGTGTCATGAACTTTTCTGGAAGTACATAAAAATCACTTTGAAAAAGTAATGAAACAAAGATTACTAAATCAGTTTTTGCTCTATCTTATATATTTCCCGACTTTCTTCCAAACATTAATTAATTACTAATGAATGTTCTTGATTTTAAAATAAAATATTTTTTTTAAATGCGTGCCAGGATACTGAGAATTTGTCAATTACTCAATTAAAAATTAAGTAAACCGCGTTGCTTTGAATAATCACTTACACTGTAAAGAATGGTGAATTAATCGTAATGAAAATTCTTGAAAATTTTAACATTTTTTGTGTTAGAAGACTGATGACAAAAAATTCGAGAAAGAAAATTCAAAATAATATTAATAAATCATAATTTATATTTTTGTATAAAGTAGAACTATTTAAAATTGAAATCCAAGAGTAAATTCGCATTTAAACGCTTAAAAACAATATTTATTTAGTCTACTAAAAATTTTCATTGTCACAATGGGATATTCCAGGAAACTGAGAATTCAGCATTTAAATTGTTATTTTTTGCCAAAAATATTTATTAAAATCGGGTACGATAAAAAATAAATACAATAAAAACCATTAAGCTTCACAAGTTTCATTGAAAATTTCTCATTATTTATAAATTATTGTTATAATTCACGTTAATAAGCCATGTCTGAAATTGTTAATTAAAAAGTATTTTTCATTGTTCATTATAGATTGCACATGATTGTGTTATCAAGGTTAACGATGACCTTGACGTTGACGATTGAAGCAAGAGCATCCGGTGTTGGCAAAGCATGGGATGTTTCACCATCACTACAACCTAATTCTCATCGTCTGTCCTGGCCTCGTAAGGAGGCCTCTTCCTTGGAAATACGCACTATCAGTGGAGTGGGGCGACTACCTCAACATTACAAGGACACTTTTCAATCGGAAATAGAAAACACTGATTTGATGAACAGACTGCGAAATTCACGAGTGGAAGCAGATGAAGTTGATGAAATCGACTTTGAAAGACAAGAGCGGAAGTTAAATTCTTATCTTCGAAGGATAGACACGACAAAGCTCAAAGAATTACTTTCTGATGAGGATAAACTTGAATACAGCATATTCACAGAAGCAGGTACCTTTTTTCCTTAAAGGAAGAAAAATTTCCAATTGTGATTTTTTAACTGATTGCGATTTTTCTGACCTCAGAAACCTACAAGTCGTGTTTCTAAAAATAGTATTGTCCATATGTATTAATATATGGTAAGAATTATAGCAAAATTCTTTTTACCAATATTTAGGTATGTTTGGGAGACTACTTATAGCTATAGTTTTATATTACAAAAATTTCTGTATTTTTGATTAAAAAAGTGTGTTTGCTTATAACTTTAAAAAGAATTTTTTTAAATTATATCCATACATTTATAAAATTCACTTATAAACGTCACTTACTGCATACTACTATAAGTCTCACTTGCGGTACAGGCAAATGAATACTCATACCGCCGTACAAAATAAAAAATTTTATAACTGTCATTTGTTTTTAGGCTGATGTTAGCTTGTTATATTAAGGGAAAAACAACCTTAAACCAAATGTCTTTTAAAGACTTTTTTACTTAGCACGGCAGCACAAGTGTCATCCATGTGACACTATATGGGCGCATATTATAAGCACAAAAAAATTCTATGGAATAAAAATTTGAAAATATAAACATTCTGATAAGGAGAAATTTGATCAAATAAAAATTTGATTATATAGAAATTTTGTAATGTAGAAAATTAATTAAATGGAAATTTAATAAAATAATAATTTGATGAAATAAAAATTCGACTAAAAAAGATTTTTTCAAATATTCTTCTGTTTTACTTTAAATTTTTCTAAACAAATATTCTACTGAATCGATATTCTAACAGATATACTTTTTCTCAAATAGATTTCTGAACAATAAAAAATTTCGTCAAAAGAAATTTCGGTTAAAATAACAAATTCACGTATGAAATATTTGTCACATAAAATTGATCTTAAACAACTATTCTTTTGAACGACATTTCGTTTAAATAATAGTACTCTTTTAAGTAATTTTAATTTAATAAAAAAATTATATTCTTAAAAATTCTCTCAATTATAATTTTTTTCACTTAAAAATTAATTTTACTGAATGTTTAAATTATAATAATTTGTTTATAAGAAATTTTTCGTACTTACGCATTCTAAGATATACTAATTTGCAGAAATAAAAAGTCTGTTAAAGTCCATTCTACCAGTTGAAATTCTGTCTATCAAAAATTTTATACAATTATCTGTAGGGGATCGTCATGTGCGCCGTAAATGTAATTATGCGTGTTTTTTCACGTGTAAAAACACAATCATGTAGAAATGAACAGTGCCGAATTTTTTTCTAACTTACCTTTTTACTAGAAGATATTCAATAAAGGAAAACCCTATAATTCTAACTATAAAAATATTAATTGAAACTTGTCTTTTGTAAAATCTACTTCAGGTGATAAAAGAAGAAGTTACCAAAAAATACAGAATTACAGATTTTTTAATTTTCAATATTGTAAATATAGGTACTTACTCGTTGAATTGTTATTTCACTGTTATATTAATATTTCAGAATCCCGAGTTCGTCGTGACCTAGAGCCAAAAATGGAACAAATATCAGCATCTAAAAGTGTTCGAGAAGCTCGACTAAACTCGCCAGATTCTTGGTCAAAACAACCAATTTCTGTTGAATTTCGTCATCGAACTCCCCTTCATCAAGTATTGCCGGACAATCAGGACATTGCGGTTTCATCTAGAAGAATTCACTTACCTCAAACTGATTTCATTACCAGCAATCGAAGATATTTTGCCGAAAGCAGAGAATCCCGAGACATGCCAGTTGCTAGAACTTATGATGACTATGACGTTCCAATTTATCCAAGTCATGATAGGACCTACGATACGAATTCTCAAGGTTATTATTATCCAAATCGTTATAGAACCGAGAGAGATTATCGATACCGAGGAGAATCAATGCCTCCCCCTTATTACGAACAGTACCCTGTGAATAATTTTGAATCCTATGAGAGAAACAGGATCCCGGCTAAACCAAAAAGAATCATCTACTACGCAACATTACCTGATATTGTTAGAAAACCAGAAATGGGTAATTATCCAAGACCATACGACGGTCCACTAAGAGTGCCACCAGGTGTATTAGCTTCTCGAAATTCATTAGGTGGTCAAAAGTATATTCGAGAACCCAGCATGCGTCCTTTCTTTAGATATCCCTATGATAATTATGATTATGATGGATACAAGCGGCCATCATTTTATGATCGAATCAGTCCTTATCACATGGAAAGTGGACATCGAACTCCTTCAGATCGGGATTTGGTACCAACTCATAAAGAAAATTTAAGGAGAGACGATGATATGATTAATAGTAGTCAAGAGAGAAAGACAAGAGATAATCAGGATATTCCATGGCCAATGCAGATTGGAACAGAAGTGAATGTTAAGGAAAATGGAAGAATTCCCGGACGAAAGGTTTTTGGACAATTGCAAAGTTTTGATAGATACGAAAGTGCTCCTTTGAAACAAGCTCCAACTGAACCTGACAAAACTATAAATCATGGTTCTTAGAATAACTTTAAAAATTAATTATTTAGCAAATGGGAGGGGTTATTTCTACAATTCTTCAAACATTAAAATAAGTTTTACAACTTTTCATACAGTACGTATTATTCTTGTTTTAAAAATTATGCAAATTTAAAATGTTTAGGAAATTGAAAAGTAATGAATTAATTTATTTTTATTCTCTTTCGATTATTTTAATTGATATTTAACTTATTTTTCATGCACTTTTTCAATTACCAACTAATTTCAACAAAAGAATAAATAGTACTGTTCAGATATATACTGACAATAATAATTGTACTTCAATTAATTAGGGAATTGTGGACCACCTCCATTATTTATTAATATAAGTTTCATCATCCAATTTTTAAAATTTTTTTTGTTCGTCCAAAGTAAATTTTCCATCAGCATTTATTGTTTTTACAAGGATTTTCAAGATTTAATCAAGGAAAATATTTTTTTAATTATTGCGTGGCATTGGTACTTTGACTCCAAAAAAAATTTTTGCATCAAATTTGAATTACTAAATAATACAAAGCTTTTTGTAAAATGAAAAATTTGGAAAATTGTGAGCCACGTTTTTTGAGGAAGTAAAAGTATACTCTTTGGTAAAACTGAAATTTCTTTTAGGTACATAAGTGATAATTTTGGGAAACTGACTATGATATATATATGTTACTTTATACCTTCTGCTGACAGGAAAAATTTGAAAAAACAAATTTTTGTGTAAGATATATATTGAGCTAAGATAAAGTGTGTCCCACAATACTCCAATCTGCCCTATATTATTTAAATTTGTATGAAAAATTATTTCGCTTGTAATAACATTACAATTCTTATTCTACATTATAAAATAAATGTGTATTATGGAAGTCATGTATATTTTATGGATTTTAAAGATTATTCATGCAAATCTTTTCATCAATTTACTGTGAGCATTTATTTATTAAATATTTTCAGAAATATTGTGAAAACTTAATAAATAATATTATTTTCTTAATATAATCACTTTAGAATGAATATATAATTATATTTTTTATATGAAGTCAAAATTCTGACATTTTAAAGTTTAAAAACAATGAGGTCCCTGAAGTTGACATCAAAGTTGAGCCAAAAAAAATATTTTTTTCACAAAACCGAAGAAAATGACTCAATCTTTTCCAAGGTTTAACCACTTGAGCGGCAGTGCGTCAGAATTGGCGTCAGCGTGCAAGTGACAGAAGCGGCAAAAATGCGTAAAAGGCGTCAAAATTTGACTACTATTTTCTCATTCTGTAAGGAGATTTATAATATCACAACAAAGTATTTTTCTTTTTTAAAGTAAATGAGCAGATCTTTAAACAAAAAAATGCTTTTTTAAATATTTCGATTTCGTGAAGAAAAATTGGACTTTTTGTGGTAGAAATTGAAACGCCACTAATATCAAACTATTAAATATGTAACGAAGCATTTCGTTACATAAATCTTGTGTGGTTCCTATCATTGGGATTATCTAAATTTCATTTGGTCAAGGGATATTTTCTCTGTGGAAATCTCTGTGAAAATGAATTGCGCATGCGAGGTTGCGAAAAGTCCCGAATCTCTGCGGTCCCTCCCGAGTTTTCTTTACAGGTTGTCGCTGTCCATTCGAGTGAGTGAGAGGGTCATATGTGGGCCCTTATCAAAATTAGAAAAGGACGGAAAAGAAGGAAGAAGCCGGTCAACGTGAAATTCATTCTTCAGTAGCTCGTGGGCCATCTAATTATTAGGTTGAGTTTTACTCGGGGTTTCCACTTTTGGGAACCTCAGGGTTTTTAGAGTCGTTTTGTATTCAAGTTTTGGGTTTCAATAAATTGTCAATTGTTTAAGTGAATCTTTTGTGTTTTATGAGTTTATTTATTTATTGTTTGTGTCGTCGGATTTGTGTTTGTAAGAGTCGCCGTTGGTAAATCGTTGTGTCCAAGTTTCATCGTGTCTCGTTTCGCCGTCGTTTGTATCCGTCGGTTTATAAGTCCGAAGCGGAATCTCCTCTCAGGTAATTTAAGGTTTTTGTGTATCATTAAACGGTCGATACAAGTTAGTTGTTACTAATAAAAGATCTGTTATAATTTTGGCGCCCAACGTGGGGCAGGCTAAGCGTTGGACTTTGGGACAGAGGCGATGAGGATTTTCTTTGGGCACATCACCATGTGATTTTGAATTTGTGAAATTGGTGATAGTTTGGCCAAAATAATTGGCTGTGGTTTCTTGGTTGGGATCGGACGCAGGAATTTTGGGCTCATATGAAAAATATTGAGGTTTGGCTGTGTGTAATTTTTTCAGTGTTAAATTCAAAATGAAAATTTTTGGGTTAAACATGTGTTTGTTCACGTAATACCGGCATTTTTGAATTGGCGCGAAAGTGAAGGCGTGCGGAGAAATGTCGCGTCTATAATAATTTCAATTTTCGAATTGAATTTTGGGTTTATTTGTTGTGAACATTCTGGAAGAAATTTACAGCCAGTATTATTTTTCTTGGGAAATTCGTGTTTGACGGGTAAACGGAAAAATCGAAATTTTGAATATTATATCGGCTTTATTACAATTTTTTGGGAATTGCGTTTTGGGCAATGAGTGTACTCATCACAGGACATGGTCAGTGACGCGGGGAAGTATTGATAGGTCAATACTTTTGCGTCTAGTGGAAACTATAATTTTATTTATTGTTTCTGGCCATATTTAATTTTGATTTTGTGGTTTGTTTTTTGTGAGTGATTTGGAATATTTTAGTGTTGTTTGTCCTTTTTGATAACGTCTTTTAAATTTTCTGTTGGAATAATTTTGGAATTTTTATAAAAGGACGCGGTTGTATAGAGAGACGCGATAATTTTTAGAGCGCGGGAAAAGTTAGCCGCCAGAAAATTTTGGATAGCGTCTGTCACGACCATATTGAATTTTACGGTTTACAAAAATTTTTTAGTTTTGGTAAAAGATTTTTTGTGGTAAAATTCATTAATAATTTGTGGATTTTAGTGGAAATTTTAGCGGATAAATTTGTTGGGAATTTACGTTTTTCATTTCTTTGGGTGGAAAACAGTTTCTATTTTTGGTTCGCTAAATGTGACATTTTTCATAATTCTCAGCGGTCAATGAACCTTTTCTCCTTTTTGGGAGAATTGATTGATATTTTTCAAAGAGAAATTTGACGCGGCATTTTAGGCCGAAGGGTCAAATTAAGGTTGAAAAGTATTGGTTAATTTTTAAATCGGTTAAAAATTGACAGCTGGAAAATTTTCTTGAATATTATTTTGTGGAAAATTTATTTATGAAAAATATTTGAGTTTTTATTTGTGAGATTTTGATTTTATTTGAGTGTACAAAATTGTGAAGTTGTTTGTATTTTGTCTATTTTATTTATTTGGACAAAGCGCGTTATCAATATATCCGTAACATAAACATTTTGTTGAATTTTTGGTTTATTTTGGGCTGATTGGTTTTGGGTCTTGCTTTGAAATGTGTGGAGCGAGTGACATTCGAGGTGTATTGTTGTGTGAGACAATGAAGGGACTAACTAAGAAAATCTGAGGGTCATTTGATTGCAAAACAGATCAGGAAGGGGTCACAGAATTTAGTTCTTGTGTCGGTAACATGACAGGGAAGAAAAGTTCCCAAGTTTTGACAGGAAATGATTTGGATTTTATAGGACCTTCACAGCGGTTTCAAAATGACGAATTATTGTCAGTCTTCACTTGCATTAGAGCAGTATCGGCTTGTGAAACTTGTGTGTCTAATTCGGTAATAACCACTTCGGCAAATTCGTGTGGAATGGCCACAACGAACGTAGTGTGGAGTTCGGCATCAGAAGGTGTTATTTCTCCGATGATTTCATCGGGTAGTCGCAGATTTTACCCAAGTTGATGCCAGAACGCATTATCCGGATTTACTTGTTATTTTTGCCCTAAATATAAATAAGAAATTTGATTAATAAATTTTCTAGTAAGTTTGGTTGCCCAACAGTGCGTGAGTCTGTGGTGGAAAGAAAGGCTTTCCTAGTTTAGAGAAATTTCGGGTAAATTATAGGGCCCGGAATTTTCTAAATAAGTGGACGGTTAACCGGCCAATAGTGGGCCAGGTTGGAAACTTTTAACACTAGAGCGGAAATGGTTGAATTAAAATTCAGCTGAATATTTTCGTTGAAGGTTCGAGTTAACGCATGGGTAACGAGGCTGGAACTAGTTTCTGACTAGTGCCATTCTAGGTTATGGTAAATGGGATTTTTGGATGTTAATTGTGGTAATTTGTGTTTCTACGAGTGAGGAGTACTCACTCTTTAAGTAGAAAAAATAGTGTTTGAGTGAGGAGTACTCACTCCCTATTGAGAGAGATTTGGGTTTTGAGTGAGGAGAACTCATTTTTCAATTTGAGAAATGTTTGGGTTTGAGTGAGGAGAACTCACTCTGAATTTGAGAATAAGTTGTGTGGCGAGTGAGGAGAACTCACTCTCTTTAATTTGAGAGGTATTTTGTGTGGCGAGTGAGGAGAACTCATTTTCCTAATTTGAGGAGTTGTTTGTGTTGTGAGTGAGGAGAACTTACTCTTTAATTCGTGAGTTTTTGTGGTTTGACCCTGGTTTTAAAAAATTATTCTTGTAAGTCTGAGAAAATGGTCCGTTCTCTGCGAAGATAATTTGGACTAATGGTGTTGATTTTGGGATCAACATGTATAGTCCTGGAGAGGGGGAAAGTGCATGAGATGCAGTTAGTACCCCATAAGCAGTTGATATTTGGAGGTCAGTTTCTTTTTGGTATTGAAATTTTTGAGGATTTATGGGTCCTTTGAAATTTAAATTTTAATATCATGGGAATCTCACGTACTTTGTGTTTTGGCACATTCATAAGATGTCGAAGGCATTGGGTATTTGTCTCTATTGGTTTACGAATTGGGTTCGGTAAATAATTGTCGTGTGAAAAAACTTTATGGATCCGATCTCAAACGGTTTATGATTTCTCGCGTTAGGCCTTCTTAAATGTCTGGTTTCTTACGTATTTATTGTTTGCTAAATTGGTCTTTGCAACTAAGAATTTGTTGTTGTTGGTTATTTGTGGGTTAGGGAACAAAGTTGGAACATGATTGTGAGTAACCTTTTTGGTTTGGGTCCAGTCATGAACTCCAATGCAAATTTGGTCCTAAGGTTTACAAAAAGGAATCAATGACAAACAGCTGTTGCGACCATTGAGGATTATTAGTTTTCGATTGTTGTTATTGGATCGGCAACAACATCAGGGATGTTGTTGGCCTAGGAGAGGGGATTGTAACGAAGCATTTCGTTACATAAATCTTGTGTGGTTCCTATCATTGGGATTATCTAAATTTCATTCGGTCAAGGGATATTTTCTCTGTGGAAATCTCTGTGAAAATGAATTGCGCATGCGAGGTTGCGAAAAGTCCCGAATCTCTGCGGTCCCTCCCGAGTTTTCTTTACAGGTTGTCGCTGTCCATTCGAGTGAGTGAGAGGGTCATATGTGGGCCCTTATCAAAATTAGAAAAGGACGGAAAAGAAGGAAGAAGCCGGTCAACGTGAAATTCATTCTTCAGTAGCTCGTGGGCCATCTAATTATTAGGTTGAGTTTTACTCGGGGTTTCCACTTTTGGGAACCTCAGGGTTTTTAGAGTCGTTTTGTATTCAAGTTTTGGGTTTCAATAAATTGTCAATTGTTTAAGTGAATCTTTTGTGTTTTATGAGTTTATTTATTTATTGTTTGTGTCGTCGGATTTGTGTTTGTAAGAGTCGCCGTTGGTAAATCGTTGTGTCCAAGTTTCATCGTGTCTCGTTTCGCCGTCGTTTGTATCCGTCGGTTTATAAGTCCGAAGCGGAATCTCCTCTCAGGTAATTTAAGGTTTTTGTGTATCATTAAACGGTCGATACAAGTTAGTTGTTACTAATAAAAGATCTGTTATAAATATTGTTAGCTTTGATCCTTGAAAACTTATTTAAATATTTTAAAAAACATTTTTTTTGCTTACAGGTCTGTTCTTTCACTTTAAGAAAGAAAAATACTTTGTTGTGATATTATAAATCTCCTTACAGAATGAGAAAATAGTAGTCAAATTTTGACGCCTTTTTCGCATTTTTGCCGCTTCTGTCACTTGCACGCTGACGCCAATTCTGACGCCCTGCCACTCAAGTGGTTAATACTAAAAAAGTACTCTTAAAACTTTTTTTCCTAAGGTGAATGAAAGAAGTGAAATTATTTAAAATTTTATCACTAAAAACAAGTTGTTTATTTCATGATCATTAAGCTTCCTCAATATAATATATACCAATTGTTTAATTTTTTATTTTAGAATAATTATTTTAAAGTGTTTAGATAAATTATCAAAAAATACAAAATTTCAATTTTTTGTGAAAATTTAAAATATTTATTAATTCTATAAATTTTGATAAAATATATACTTTATATACATGAATCGATTCGTTTTTATGTCAGGAATGCAATTTTGACAAGAATTAATAAAAAGTTTAATATAGAAAAAAGTTATTTCAAAAAATCCAAAAATTAATTTTTTCAAAAATTAAAAAATTGTTGAAAAACAATTTTTTTTTAGATACTTTTGAAAATCCTTTTGTCTGATTTTTGGTATTCGTGACCGTAATACACCTACAAAATTTTATCAAAATCCGTCAAGACGTGTAAGAGAAAATTTGTCCACAAGAATCGGTGACATACACACACACATACATACATACTGTTATGTTTGAATTCGATTGTTTATAATTTAGATATAATTAATTAAAAGGTTTTTTATATTTTGATCGAATTCGAACTTAACTGTATTAAAAAAAGAATTTTTTTAATAGTCTTAGAATCAAGACAAAACTCAATTTCATATAGTATGAAATGAATATTAAGTTTATTTATAATAAAGATTGTTATTTAAAAATTAGGATCCCTTCTTTAAGTATGTTATTAATTCAACGTCTCCGGTTAGACGGTATTTTGATTGAAATAAGACAAAAGGAAAAGGTGGCAATAGTAAGGTAGAATTTCAATGAAACGCTGAGTAATATGAGTAATACATGATATATCTTAATTTATTTCTTTTATGTGTAATTTAAATTAGCATAAAAGTCGTACAAAGTGACCAAAATCTTTAATTCCTTTAAAGATTATTTTTAATAATAAACAATAATTATTATGACAAAATATCCCTTTTAATAAAACATACCCTTGTAAATTCTTAATTCGTGTATAACAATATAACTTGTGTAGTATTTGAATATTATTAGTTACAATAAGAAATAATATTTGTTTTTAATTATTTTTTTTTATAGAATATATCAATGTGTAAATGTAATCATGTGTAAAACAGTATGATAACTAATAATTGACTCACCAACTTACAATTTTATTAATTTTATCCAGAACAGAAAAGTATCCTATTACTTTTCTCAGGTGGACTACTCAGATTGACACCTGTGATAGAATCTTTTATACTTAATAATTTTTTCTTACTTTAGTTATTTTCTTTGTGTACTTCTTCAACTATCTCTTTTGAAATTATTCTTTAATTGTTATCAGCATAATATTTTAAATGGCTTGATCAAAGAAGAATATCAAAATTGATTTTAATATTTAAACTTCGGGGTCACCGAATTTAAATTTGTAACCAAATCTGATACTATTTGGCAACAATATTTATGACAAAAATACTTTCAAACCACTAGACAGAGGTTTAATATTTAACACTCCCTATCTTATTTTACTTGTTCCACTTCAAACTTTTCTTTAATTCACTTTATTTAACACAATCTTTTCTTGAGAGATATTCTTTTTATTTAGTTTACTTATTTTGTATTTTATGTGATTATTCTTTTAATCATAATATTTCACTTAGTATTCTTTTTATTAATTACTTTCAATTCGCGTAAAAGATTATTAAAAATTTCAATTCAATTCACTTTAATCAATTAATCAATAGCAATTCAAAATCAACCCTTAATTCTGGGGACAAAAAATATAAACCTCCGCCCTTTGCGGGAATTAAATCACAAAATATATAAAAAAATGGTAACGTCCGCTCTGCGGGAAATACTAATTAAAACTCCTCGATTTTTCAATGTGAATAATCGGTCACACCCTGGAAATCGGTTCAGAATCAGTAAAGTGGGGGATGCCGTTGCACACGGCCCCTCGAACTTCATTGTTGCTAGGCAAGCTTTTTGCAAGCTTGCAAATTCTTTAAAAGTGGCGTGATAGAGTTCGATGTTCTCTATTCTATATTGCCAATGTGTGGGTATTTTCTTTTCCTTGGTATTTTACCAATACATTTAAAAGTCCTTCCTGTGAAGTTGTTTTTTGATGATTCTGACAATTTCTTATAGATGTGTTTTTTTTGATTTTCGTATTTTTTAAAATTATAATATTTTATATTTTTTTAAAATATTACTCTGACAACACCCAAAGAAAAATAAAAAATTGCAGTTTTTAGTTATTTTTTAATATAGATTGAATAATTTTAGATAAATTTGTAAAGGGTAAAATGGTGAGCAGATTAATAGTGATGAATTACATCTCTTCTACTAATTGTGTAATTAAGAAAAACTTAATTCTAAGACAATATTTCCTGGAATTTCCTTTGAATTTAAATAATATAAAAGGTGTCTTATTCTTAAAATACTTAAATAGTGATTACAAAAATTAAAAATAGTTACGAATTCGAACGTAACAAATACCCCCCTTTTTTATGCTGGCGTCCCTTGACAGCTTCATGTTAAACATATATTTTTTATAAGGTTTTACATAATAGCCTTTCTTTCAATTATTTAAAAAAAAATTGAAATGCTGGTATTGTTGAAAATAAGTACTATTTAAACAGAAGCGAACTTTTGGTTGTATATACCTTTTTTTTTTAAAAAATTCGTTTCCTCTTTTTTTTTTTTTGGAAGATTTTTAACTAAATATGGTTTGCTTTTGTTTAATTAGAATGAAGACTAATAACAATTTTTTTTTCTTTTACGGTTAATACATTGGTTATTCAATCTGACAGGTTAATCTTTTAAATTTTAAAACTAAAATTTCAGCTTGGCAAAATGAATATGTTTCCTTTAAGAAAATTCTTTAATTGATTAATTGAAAAATTCATGTCACTTTGGTCATTTATAAACATTTATTTGATTTTAGCAAGCTGGAGATTTTTTTTTTTAATTTAACATTCGTGATTTTTATAGTTTCTTTTTTTTATGATTTTCAGTGTTTGATTTTAACCATTATCTTAGATTTGTAGATTACATTGTTTTTTTTTTTTTTTAAAAAAAAAATCATTTATATATATTTTCTATGTAGATGCCTATACTTTAGTTGTAGTTGAAAAATGCAGAAAAAAATTTTTTTACTAAAACATTGATGTAAAATTTGATATTTAAATTGAAATTTGAAATTATTTCACATACATTTTGTTTGAAATGTTACAATTTTTATAAATTCTTTAACCTTTTTTTTTTATTATAAAAAAATCTAAAATGTTATGCTTTACAATAAAGTGTTGCGTCGATTAACCGATTTTGATTTATTATTTAAATTTAAAAAATTTTTATATATTTTTTTTTTTCAAACTGTTTCCTATTTGTTGTTTTGGAGAATTACTTTTTTTTATATTGAAATAATTTAGAATTTGATATTTCTAAAATGAAACAGTTTTAACAGATCTGTTATAATAATTAGCTTGATTTTTTTTTTACCATAATTATGATAAATTTTTAAAATATTTTTTTTTTTTTACAAACTAATGTTATAAGAGATATAATAATAAATGTGCAGAATTTTTAAAGAAATAATGTTTATTTGATTTTGTTTGTTGGCTGACATTGTTTCTTTAATATAAAGTCTGCACATAATCATTAGAAAAAATGTTGTGAGAGGAAAAAGATAGCCCAGAAAAAAAATATATGAAAAAATTGAAAATTTCTGATTTTCTTCCTCATACCCCCCTTTTTTATGTGCTGTCGTCCCTTGACAGTGTTTTTTTTTACATGTAAAAGAGAAAAAGAAAATATATAAAAAAAATATTTTCGAAAAATTTTCATAATTTTTATCTGAAAATAAAATGAAGATTATTTTTTGTTATGTAATCGTCTTCGTCCGGTTGGATCTTCGTTCTCACGGTTTTATTTGCAAGTTTGCAAAATAGTCTATCAAGAAGATTTATTTTTCGTGTGTTGTCAGTTTCTGTTCGTTTGTCGTTTGTTCAAGTATTATTTCTTCTGTTTGTGTTCGTTTTAATTTTGTGACAAAATTTTTTTTTTAAAAAAATGAGTTTTGATTTTACCTTGTTTAAAAGTGCTTTGGAATTGGTGGAGAGGGATGTGTGTAATCCTTCGTCATGTTTAAACTATTTGTTGGGTCAGTATCTTATGGATCAACAAGTTAAAATTGATAGTGGTCTTTTGGGGTAAGTTTATGTAGATTTTACTTTTTGTATTTAAATAAAAAAATGATAGAAATGGTCATGGGAATATTGGTATGATTTTTTTTTAGGAGAAAAATTATATTTTCGTCGTGGGAGGATGCTCCCTTGCGTCTTACTGGGGTTGGTTTATGGCCCTTAAATGGTTCTTTGGAAAACAGTAATATTGTTTTTAATGACCCACATTGGGTTCAAGAATACCGCTGGAATTGGGTGGAGAAAAAATATGAGAGCCGGTGCTTTTGGGTTCCTGCAGATTTTGAAAGTCCCAATATTTGTGTCGTGTCGGAGGAGGAACCTATGGAGGAGATTGTGGGTTGTTTGGGTGTTAATATTGTTTCTCGGTGAGTGTTATATTTTGATTGTATTAATGTTGTGTTTTGTTGGTTGTTTTTATTACAAATTGAGAATTTCTTTGTAAAATTTGTAGAAATTCAATTTTTTCTTTTTTTAAAAAAAATATCTATATTATTTGTGTAATATTTTCTCTTTTTTTTTTTTAGTCCATTTTCGAATTTGCCCGTTTACCCTCTTTCTCGTGGTTTTCGTCCACGTAGTGAATTGTTGGAGCTGGTGTTTGTCCAGAGATATCATCAAGATTGGGATGATCTTGTTCTCGGTTTTTCTGGTTGGGAAGTGGTAAGTTTTTTGTCTTTCTATCTTTAGATATATTTTTTTTGTAATAATGTTATTTTTGTTAGGGGTTTAAAAAAAAATTTTTATGGCTATTTCTTTTTTTTTTTTAATTATTTTTAGAGTATTGTTTCTTTAATTTTTGTAATAGCAATAGTTTTGTGTGTTGTTTTTTTTTTAGGTTCTATGTGTTGATATGTAGAGAATGTGTTTTTTTGTTTCAGCGTTGGGGCTTCGGTTTAGAGTCTGCGTGGATTCCTGCATAAAATGCTCTTTTTTTTTTTAATGTAGTGTTATTTTGTTTTTGCCATTTTTGTCTCGTTTTTTTTTTTAATATATTTTCTTATTTTTTTTTTTACTTTTTATATATTTTTTAATTTCAAGTTAATATGTGAGAGTTATAAAAAAATAAATTCTGGTTGTAAAATTTTATTCTTTTGTTTTATTTATTTATTTATATTTTTTTTTATAATTGTAGTTAAAATTGTGTGTTTAGTTTTATTGGTTTGTGCGGGTTGAATTAGTTGCCGCTTGATGACAGCATCTCTCGGTGAGGTAGTTTATCGGGTGTAATGTGCATTGTGCTTTAGTTGCATTTTCAAATCTCATTTCCTATCTTTTTCTTTAGCTTGTATGCGTCAGTATAGTTTCTTTTATATATTCGGTTATAGTGTTTTGTTTGGTGTTTATTTTGTTCTTTTTCTATTTACTGTGTATTGTTTGTGTTAAAAAATATTTTTATATAATTAAAAGAAACTGTTGCTACATATTTTGTTAAAAGACTGTGTTTTTGTGATTTTGGATTATCTCGTAGGTGATTTTTCTGCAACGGTGAGTAAGAAATTTAATTAAATTGAATTTTTGCTATATTTTCAAAAACTTTAATAAAAAAATTTTTTTTTTTTTAAAATTATTAAAAGATTTGTTCATGTCTGTACTTAAATAATTGAATTCTCGTAAAATTTTCTATTAAAAAATTATAACTTTCGTTTTTTTAAAAAATTTTTTTAGAAAATAATAATAATAATTTAATTTTTTTTTTATATAAAAATATTCTAGCGTAAATTTATAGAAATAAATGAATTTTGAAAAATGTAACATCTTTGTAGTCTGAAATTTTTCGTGTTTTTAATTAATAATTAATTTTAAGAAAAACTTTAGTTAAATATTCTTGAAAATAATTCTAGAAAATAATAATGGATTTTAAATGATAAAAATAATTTAGAAATATATTTTTTTTAATATTCTTATATGAAACGAATAATTTTTTTACTAGTTTAACTTTAATTCTTTAAAAAATGATAAATTGATTATTCTGAGTTAAAGACTTCTTCATATTTAAAATAATATTTTTATAAGTTTTTAATGTTTTAATAAAATTAAAATTTATTATTTTTTTTTTTTTTAAAAATAAGCATAATCAATGTTTATAAATTCTATTGGTTAATTACAAAAATTTTTTTTTTTAATAAAAATTTACTAAAAAGTGTTTCGTTACATTTTTACGAATTTTATTAATTAGTAAAATTATTCAAATACATTCAATAATTTGTTTTTAAATAAATATTTGATTATCAATATCTTTACACAGAAATTAAAATATTCAGAAATTCAAATTTCAAACCTTTTTTTTTTTAAAATTAATTTTGTGAAAATTCCGTTATTTCTCAACCATTAAATTAAAAAAATTTTTTTTAATAAGAATCGATTTTTTCTTTAGAAAAATTGTTCGTTAAAATTTTTTTTTTTACCATTTTTTTTTTATATATAAAAAAAGTAAAATTCTTTTCAATATATTTTTGAATATTCTTTGAAAATTTTAATTTCTTTTCAATTTGTAAAATTAAAAATTTTATAAAATCTTTTGAAATTAAATAACTTATAAAGGTATTTTGTTATAAAATATGTAGTGATTATTTTTTTTTTATATTTTAAAATATTTTCTGAGAAAGAATAGTTTTTTATTTATATGCAATTGAAAAATTTTCAAACAATTGAAATTTGGTAAAATCTTTTGAAAGATATTTACATTTCTTAAACGAATTTTTGTTTAATTTAAAGAAAACTAGTTTATTTTTTTTATGAATTTTAATTAAAAATTTTGGACATATATTTTTTGTATGTTAAAAGTATTTAAAAAAATTATTATTTTTGTATGTATTTGAATTTTTGGAATGTGTATTTAAAAATACCAAAAATATTGAATTTAAAGATATTTTAAATTAGATACTAAATTTTTTGATAATTTGTAAAAAAAAATTTTTTTCAAAAAGAAAATTTATACAGGTTCGATTTCTGGAGTAAGATATTGTTATTTTTGTATGTATGATTGTGCTCAACGCATGGCTCTCCTCCGTTTCTCTCCGCTTCCACACCTTCGTAGGCGCCCCTCATGTACCGCGACTATCACGAAGCAATGTATGGCTCCATGCATTAGTCTTCTATTCCTACGCTTTTTTCCGCTCCCCGGCGTTTCTCCACTTCCTCTGAGCTCCTACAAACTATCTTCTCTGGCGCGATCCCAGTTTGTCTAAAATTGTAAAATTTCTAGGGTCGAGGGTATGCCTGTTCCGTGCGCGGAGTTGCGTGCGTAATATACGTCGCGTAAATTACTTAGAGTTTTTTACGCATTTTACGTATGATACTTAAACATTTATCATGGTTTCCCTTTCTTTTTTTTTTATGCATATTTTTGCCTATATTCTGTTGAATTTTTAGCTTTTTTTTTTGGTATTTGTTTTTATATAAAAAGGATTTGTTAGTTTATTTTTTTTTTTTATAATTCTTTATTATTTCTTGGTTTTCTATTTGTTTTATTATTATTTTAAATTGTTTTTGATATTTTATTATTTATTGTTTTTTATGTGTTAATATATATTATAATTTTGATTGTTATTATTTCTATTATTATTTAAATTGTTTAATTCTTGGTTTTTTTGAATTATTGATGTTTGATGATGAAAGTTTTATACATTAGAGAAATTAAATTTAAAGGAATTGATTTATAAAAAAAAATCGAAATTTTGAAATATTTCTAGAAGACTTATTTGGAAAATTAATTTGTTTGAATCGGTTGGTTATCTTATTTTTTTTTTTTTTTAAGCAAAAAAATGTCTTTCGAGTGGTTCGCACACGAACATACCTGCATACATATATATTTATCTACTTTTGAAATCGGACTACCTACAATTTTGTTTATTTTGTCTCTTTTCTAAATTTTTGTAATAGTTCAATAATTTCCTTTTGATAATTATATGTATTTTAAATAAATTTTGCGTTGTTAATATGTTTTTTTTTTTTAATTTTTAATAGATGTGTGTTTCAATTAATCCGGGAGCTGTTACGAAAGCCGAGGCCACGAGCACCACTAGTGATACGGGAGGGAATACTTTATTACCTGGTAAAAAAAAATGATTACTAGAAAAATGTGTTTGAGGTAGCAATAATTAATCTTTTTTTTTTTATAATTTAGTATCTACAAGTAGAGCACACTCTGTGGCCGTTAGTTTACTGGCCACTCCCCCTTTGGGCCTACCTACCGTGTTTGGTACAGGTGAGTTTTGATAATTTTTGTTTGTTCTTTTGTTTATTTGTTTTTTTTTTTTAAATTTGTTAATTTATTTGGTTTTTATATAAATATTTCTTTTTTTTTTTTTTTAAAAACAATATAGCTTCCGAAAGTTCTGATGATGAGCTGATTATGGGGCTCTATAGGCGGAAGGTGGTGTCAGCCACTGGAGAGGAGAGCTTCGTGTATTATTGGCTGGGGCGTGACAACTTGCCGACGGTTAGTTTGTTTTGCCTATTATTTGTTTTGTTTCAGTCCGATTGAGTTATATTATTTGTTTTTTTAATTTTCTCTTTGTTTTTCTTCTTTTTTTAGGCTATTGACAACTGGCACCGTATTTCATAAATTTATGTTTATTGTACATTATTATTTTTGATATCTATTATAAGTTTTTTATATAATTGTTTAATAACTTTTGTTTTTATATGTAATAAATTTTTTTTTTTTAACTAGTCCTATTTTGATTTTTCAATTAGTAAGTTTAGATTTAGTAAAAATATGGCATTAATAAAATAAGTTAATTTTTAGATATTTTAAATAAAAAAATACTTTTAAAAAAATTTAATTACTTGTTTGATTTATAAAAGAAACAAAAAAAAACGAAACTATATATAGTCAATTTTTTTTTAAACGTTTTTTTTTTTTGTTTAATTTATTTATTTGGAAAGCGGAACAACGTTCACCTATGAAGAATTTTGTTTCGGTAAGTTTCTGTATGTATTTATATATAGATTTATATATATATATAAAAGTTTTTTTTTTTTTTTGGATTGATTATCTTCCTTTTTTCCTTTTTTTTACTTATTATTATCAATATATTTCAGTTCGAAACTACCCAGAAGGAACGTTTTGGGAATTCTATTTGTTGGAGTTTGGACGTTTTCTCTCTTAAGGGGGATCTCTCAAGATAAATGAGGCTTATCTACTGTCCTTCAAGCCTTGCCTACTCTTTCGTCTTGCCTTTTGGTCGAAGGCCTGGAATTTGATTCTTGAGGATGGTTTGGATATTAAAAAAAATAGGGGTTGCCGTACGGCCACCTCATCAACTGCAACGATGGTCGAACTGTTGACCTGGCTTGCTTTTTTTTTTAATTTAAAAGGGGGGTTTTTTTTTTTTTAATCTGTTATTTGGCGCGTAGTTTTGTTTGTTTTTTTTTTTTTTAATTTTTTTTTTTTTAATTTAGTTAATTTCTATACTGTTAGGTGGTATTTGTATGCAGTCTCGTTTTTTAGGTTTGGGTATTTGTTCTATCTGTACTGTTGTTTGGGGTAATTTTTCTTGTTGGGTTTCGTCTTTTTCTTTTCGGTCTTCGTTTTTTTTTTGTTTGTTTGGGATTGCGTATATTGTTGAATCATCATCCTTTCGAAATTGTAAAATACTAGGAGTTAATGAATTTTTTGAGTTTCTGTTTTTTATTGTGCATTGATATATTATATATCCTAAGGTTATCAATACTACTATACTAGTGGTTCCTAATACCGAATGTGTATAATAATTTTGTTTTCTTTGCCCTAGTTGATGCTCACTTTGCTGCTTTAATTCGTTTTCTAAATTTTCTAATTTAATGTCTCCCTCCATTCTTTTCCATGGTGGTCTAATTTTTTCCGGTTTTATCCATGTTTGTTCTCTTCTGTTTTCCTGTAGTATAGGTGCTAATTTTTCCAAACAAAGTTCTAATTTTGGTTCGTAAAGATATTCCTGTTTATTTTCTTTGATTTGTAACGCTGGCAATTCTATTGTATCTGTAGTTAGTTTACATCCCGATGCAATTTGTAATAGTCCTACCCCTGTTAATTTTAAAGGTTTAGTTGGTATGTTGTAGCAGGATAAATAAGCTGTTTCTTCGATTGTTAAAGAATATATCCAACTTCCTGTTGTGGTTATAGGGCTCCAATGTGGTTGTTGATTTTCTGTGATTCTAATATCACAGCTTTTTAATGTTTCATTGTTTGCTTCTCTTAACAATTCAGATTCGCAACTGGGCACTAAAACTGAATCGTATATCACTTGGTTAGGGTGACATATGTATTTATTTTCAATGTAATGACAGGTACTTAGGTCTTCTTTTTCTAAGTAAAAATATTTTCTAATGGCTGCGCTAGTAGCGATATATTTTGCATGGGGTGATATATATGCCCTATTTCCGTGGATTGTTGGTTTTTGTGATATTGGTACTTCATGCATTTTGTAGAGCAGAAATTTCTCCCTTTCTAACAATGGTATGTCTAGTGTCATTATTAATTTCTCATTATTCATCCGGGAATTAACAATTGATATTTTTCCTAGTGTTGCTACATTTACTTTGTTTAAATTTACTGGGAATACGAGTTCTCCTAGTTGTTCTTGGGCTTCTTTTGCTATTTTCAACAGTTGATTGTTTGTTAACATTCTTGGGTGTAATTTTCCTTCTTTAGCGCTATACATTACTTGAAGAGTTTGTTCTAAGGCATGTTCGTAAATGTCTAATTGTTCTTCCCAATTACGTATGGTAGCTTGTATCCAAACCGTGTAATTTATGTTGTCTAATTTGTCATCGAAGTTTTGAATGTGCGTTGTAATTTATACAATTTTCTTGCCAATTATTTGCTATTTTTGTTGTTGTTCGGCTGCTTTATATAGATTATGTAATTCTGCTCTACTAAATGTGTTTGTTCCCCTACTAGTTTGGAAATATTTCGTTGAGCTTCATCTAATTCTAGTAATGAATTTCGTATTTTTTCTCCATCTTCATACGTTAATACTCCTAGTGCAGTGCCTGCTATTTTTCCTATTACTCCGAACCATGGTGGTACTTCTTTTTTTTATCGATTTAGATAATGGCATTTGTATTAGATAATCATTTTGATTCCTTAATTCTTGCGTAGTTTCTTGGTAATTGTTCCCATTGCATTTTATGACCGATATTCTTCTATTTATTCCGTGAAAATTTAAAATTTCTTCGCAGTTGTTCGCCAATATTTTTCTACAAGGTATTTCTAACTTTTAAATTTTTTCTTCTAGTTCAGGTAGATGACTGTTGAAATTTTCCGTGTCTAAAATCACTACTGTTCGCCAAGTTCCTGTTATTCTTTGTATGTTGGGCATTAGTTCAAAAATATACCAGTGCTTTTTGAAAAGGTGTGATTCTTATATAAGGGCTGTCCTCTATTCCATTGATCGTTTTTAATAAGCATAATATTGTCAGGAAAAACTCCATGATTTTCATCTTCCTTCCTTATTATCCTGTAACCCAAAATAGAAAAGGATTTTTTTTACTTTTCTAAAATTCTATAGCTTGTTTAGCTAATTTATCGGCTTCTCATTACCTATTATCCCACTATGACCTGGTTCAAAAAGTAATTCTACTTTTAAACCTAACGTTTATTTTTTAACCTTTCAAAAATTTCCTATTTACTACTAAAACGTTTTCTATTGGTTTTCCAACCGTTCTTCTCCCATACTGGTAACCAATGATGATAACCATCTATCGTAAATCTAGAATCAGTGTGTATTCTGACTTTCTTATAACCTAATGATTTTATTATATCTAAAGTTTTTAATATAGCTTCTATTTCTGCCCCGTTATTAGTTTGCTTTAATTGAGCCCTTTCACTAACGTTTTTAGGATGGTTGAAATTGAACCATACTCCTATTCCTGCTTTGGCCTTGTCTTTTCCATTGGCCTACATGCTCCATCAGTATAAACGTGTACATATCCTTCTTCGTCCTTCCTAAACCCTGCTTGATCTTCTAGTCATAAATAGGCTTTTTTGACTTGATCTTTGTGTTTTCTAAATCTTTTTCCTTCTGCATCACAGAGTACTAGATTATTGTTTTCCGTGATAGAAACTACTTCGTATGGCCCATGATAATAAGGTTCGAATTTTCCTGTTCTAACTTCTTCACGAACGTCCACTACATCACCTACATTTACATCTAGTGGTCTGGATTTATTATCGTATATTCCTTAGAGGTTTTCTTTTGCTTTGGTTAAATTTGTTGCTGCAATTCCTCTGATTTCTATTAACCGTGTTATTAATTCTTGTATGTATGATTCATACGTTTCTAGTTTTTCTTCGCTTGGAAAGCTGTAGGAGTCCTGGCTAGTTTCCGAAAACTAATTCATATGGTGTGAATTTGGTAGCCTCATGTACTGAGGTATTATACGCGAACATTGCATAGGGAGTAGTCTATCCCAGTCGTCGCTAGAGTGCGCATAATGCCGTATGAATTCCGTTAAAACAGCGTGACTTCTTTCAAGGGCTCCGTTTGTTTGTGGTCTATAGGCTGTAGTTGTTACTTGATTTACTTTGAATATTTTGCTAATCTCTAAAATAGGTTACTAATAAACATTCTCCTCTATCTGTTACATTGTTTTTTGGGAGCTCCATAGACTGAGAATAGGTTGGTGGCTACTGCGTGAGCGATTGTAACTGCACTTATGTCAGGTACAGCTACAAATATACAATATTTACTCAGTTGATCTTGCATAGTTAGTATATGGCAATTACCGCTTGACGTTGTAGGTAGTTTTCCTACAGTATCTAGAGATACTTTGTCAAAGACATCTAAGGTGTATCCGTTTATTATCATTGATTCTCTATTTTTTGTTCTTACTATTTTGCGTTGGGCACAACTCCTACATTTTCTTATATGCTCAATTATATCATGTCGTAAACCGGGCCAAGTGTATTTTTCTCTAATTCCTTCTATATGTCTTGTACCCCTTTAATTGCCCCGCTATCAAACTGGTCATGATATTCCTCCAATTATTTT